>NW_028094465.1:0-727 GCF_014824575.4 Sturnira hondurensis
AATACAAGATGTCATAAAGGTGATTAATGGTGAGCTCCCCGTCGGAGGGAGTAAAGAGTTTACAGAAGCTATTTTTAACGGTTTGGGGGGGGGGNGAGTAAAGAGTTTACAGAAGCTATTTTTAACGGTTTGGGGGGGGGGGGGAGGAACTCATTTGTCCCATTGCCAATGAGTTTCAATACTTAAAAACCTCTTTGTGGCCCCGGAGAATTCACGCTATCAACTGCTGAAGGCGGTTCTATTTTCTGATTTTATTTTATGCATTTCTTTTTTTTAAGTTTTCTGATTTTACAAGTCTGTTAGTGAAGTTGATTTCATGTGTTCTGCTGTTTATAAAAAAAGCACACGAGGGAAGTTGAATGAACGCACTTCCACCGCAATCGGTGACGACCGCTCCCAGGACCATGAGAGCACAGCAGACCCGTTTCTTTCTCCCTCCCGCCATGCCGTGCACGCCCCCGCCATGCCGTGCGCGCCCCCGCCATGCCGTGCACACCCCCGCCATGTCCTGCGTGCCCCCGCCATGCCGTGCGCGCCCCCGCAGAGTAAAGAGCAAACGGTGGCGGGAATGCCTGGCCCTCCCAATGTACAGTCATAAGACTCTATGGGTTTCGAGGGTAGAATTCTATGGTACATGCCCCGGATGTTGCATCATGTGCTCACCACCCAGACTCGGTCTCCTGTCACCACTCATTTGATGCCCTTTACCCCCTACTACCCCCACCTC
>NW_028094466.1:0-602 GCF_014824575.4 Sturnira hondurensis
GAGGGAAAGTGGGAGGGGATAATGGGGGGAAAGATTTCCAGGAACAAGTATAAAGAACACATGGACAAAACCAAGCAGGGGGGGTGGGGTGGAAGCAAGGGAGGACGGTGGGTTTGGCTGGGGCGGGGGGATTGGTGGGGGATATATGAAGACAACTGTAATTGAACAAAAATAAAATAATTTCAATAAATAAATAGATGCCACAGAATTATCAAGGTAACTCAAGATACAAAAAAAATAAAATAAAATACAGAGGTTGACAAAAGTAGCTTCACATTGTATGTGAAACAGTTTATTCTTGAATTATTATTCATTTATTTATTACTGTATTATTTATTTGTACTAGCAGTCTTCTTAATATTGTCATTATGTTATATCTTTACTTATTATTTTTTAGGTAGTGAAGGTGGATAATTTAACCTACTTTTACCCACTCCTGTATTATGTAAATTTGAAATTATTCTCACCCATATTACTGCTAATTCTAAAATATCTACATCTACTAAAATTATTTCTAGTAATACTTCATATCAGTTATTAAGTATATGCATATGTATATATGATATGGTATATAATATTATATATAACATACAAAATATAAT
>NW_028094467.1:0-713 GCF_014824575.4 Sturnira hondurensis
TATTAACCAGGGGCCTCTTTGGACAATTCACTTCTTGCTGTGCCTCAGTTTCCCCATCTCTGAGGGGGTTTGATTGCCCATTGCTTGTCAAACTGGGGTGCCTGAGGCACATTCACTAGCTGTGTGTGCACCTGAAAGCCTTGGAGGGTCTTTCTGCAGGGTAACATTTATTCAAGATTATTCTTTTTACACGAAGGCATTTTATATCATTGCTCAGAATGCAAAATGTACATGAATTTTAATTACAGTAACTGATCATTCATTACACTTCATGGGCAATTACTGCATGTCAAGTGTTGTGTTTCTTTATATGATTCTCATAGTTACCCAATGAAATGTTTTATTATTTCCATTTTATATATTTAAAAGAAAAACTTGGGGCACAGAAAGATGAAACAATTCCCCCAAAGGCACACGTTATCAAGAAACGATAAGACAAAGATTCTCCCCTTATCACCCTCCCCCCCCAAAAAAAAAGTGCTTTGAGATTTACCCCTAAACCCATGGGGCTTATTTGGTGAACCCTGAACAGCGCAAGCCAAAATGACCTCCGAAGTCCAGCTCTGGCACTGGTACATCGACTTCAGCTAAACCAATGGATTAAAGGCTTCAGCACACCAGGTGCCCCTGGAGGGTGAAAGAGGCCGGAGAGGCCCCTTATCAGGACTCTGAGGGCTCACTGGGTGGGGTTTCTTGGCCCTCGGGCGGTTCCA
>NW_028094468.1:0-964 GCF_014824575.4 Sturnira hondurensis
CTTGCTCTGGGCTGTCTTTGTTGTTGTTCCTCGAGTTCTTGGAGGCGTCGGGGTTAGGTTGTTTGTTTGGAATGTTTCTATTTTCTTTCGGTAAGCCTGTATTGCTATGAACTTCCCTCTCAGGACTGCCTTCACTGTGTCCCATAGGTTTTAGATTGTTGCGAGTTCATTTTCATTTGTTTCCAGAAACTTTTTTATTTCTTCCCTGATTTCTACCTTGACCCATTCATTGTTTAATAGCATACCATTCAGTCTCCATGATTTTGTGTGTTTTGGGGTTTTTCCTGTGGGAAAAATTAGTTTTTGTTTCCAAAAATTAGTTTTGGAAAAATTAGTTTCCAATTTCAGTCCCTTGTTATCAGAGAAGATGCTTGGTATGATTTCTATTTTCCTAAATTTTTTGAGTCTCGTTTTGTGTCCTATCATGTGATCTATCTTGGAAAATGTTTCATGTGCATTTGAAACGAATGTGTATTTAGCTTCTTTAGAATGCAGGGCTCTATATATATCAATTAGGTCCATTTCATCTAGAGTGTCATTTAATGCTGCAATATATTTGTTGATATTTTGTTTGGAAGATCTGTCCATTTTTGACAGTGGGGTGTTGAAATCCCCTACTCTAATTGTGTTGCTCTCAATGTCTTTCTTAAGGTCCTCTAGGATTTTCTTTATATATTTGGGTGCTCCTATGTTGGGTGCATATATATTTATGATGTTAATGTCTTCTTCGTGTCTTCTTCCCTTGAGCAATATGAAGTGACCTTCTGGGTCTCTCTTTATGGCCCTGTTTTTGAAGTCTATTTTGTCTGATATGAGAATTGCTAGTGTGGCTTTTTTTCTTGTTTATTTGCTTGGAAAATTTGTTTCCATCCTTTCACTTTTAGTCTATGGTGGTCTTTTGACCTGAGGTGGGTCTCTTGTAGGCAGCATATGTGTGAGTCATGCTTTCTTATCCATTCAGCTA
>NW_028094469.1:0-1512 GCF_014824575.4 Sturnira hondurensis
CTGCTATGTATCTAGGCCACTTTGAGTCTTGCTTTTTGCTAAAAACTCCCTTACCCAGATTTGTGGCAAACATTTACTGCAACGTAACTTCCTAAAAACCATGCTAAACCTTCCTAGAACCAGTGTAACCGGTTCAACCACTTTTGCTCTTTTCATTTGCAAATATCCCTCTCCTGTGATGTGATTAGTGGCATTGGCTCTTTGTTTTCTATAAAAGGTAACCACCTAAAGCGAACTTGTGCAAAGTAAAAGAGGACCATTATGTAAGGTACTAAGAAACCCAGTAAAGGCCTGTCATGGCAGAGGCCTAGGCTCTTGCTCCCCTTGAGAGAAAAGCCATGCCCGCCCTTTTCCTCCACAGGACTCAGTAGTCCGTGTGGGTGTCTCATTTCATCCATAATGACTCGGACACTGTGGGCCAGGGCCTGCATCAAGACACAACCATTGCAAAATGATACATTGTCACAACAAAGTTCAAAGAGAGAAAGAGATTATCTCTTCCTCTGTGTTTTAGAAGCAAGAATATGTTTCTCCTCATTCATCACTGCCAGGATTTTATGACACCATGATGACTAAGCAAGGAGAATGGGACCACACGAATTCAATTAAGCCAGTCTTGGGTAAGCCATATGTTTGACACATGTATCTTACCTATTAACACCTGGCCATAGACATCATTGCAGGTAAAGCATTAGTTCCTTTTCGGCATATCAGTTAATGTCCCACAAGACACTTGTGTTCTGTGAAACACAAATTGGACAGGAGCAGAGAAAGAAATATGATGACTTAGAGAAGTCTCTAAGGAATAATCAGTTTAATTGAAATATAAACATATTTCAGATGTGAAAATACAGTGAACACTCAAAACAAATAAGATACACTAGGAAGAAAAATACACTAAAGGTAACATAAACTAATACGCTGAGAAACATCTCCATGCCCTTTTGAAATTCACGAACGGTGGCTCTGATGTGTCATTTAAAATAACAACAAGAGCAACTTTTAAAAGTACTTAAAAGAGTCATTGAGATAATCATAGGTTCATACTAATGCAGTTAGTCGTCCGTTTTAGCCATACAAGGTGCAATTTACCTGCACTGCCAGCCTTTTCCACATCCTAATTCACACAGAACAAGCTAGAAGGAAAACACAGTTATGGCATAAATGAACATATTTAACCAACAGGAAAGTAATCCTGTGATGCCAATGGCTTACTCAGAGGTGAGATTCACTTCCAGGTTTCTGATGATTTCGTAGCTATAACAACAGAAATGAAAAAGGAAAACAGATGAGCGAAGAACCAGATTCTTTTTATCAGCAATTCTGCTCATGAATGCTGACCACGTGGACTCCACGACTGCTTGGATCTGTGATGCTTCCTTTTCTTTGTTTGACCCACCTTCAGAGAACATATCTAACAATAACACCTGGAGGGCAAAACTGGAAGAAAAGAGACGACTCAACATTTTTCTAGAGGTTCTATTGGTGATCTGTTACTCTGAGGTGGGAATC
>NW_028094470.1:0-876 GCF_014824575.4 Sturnira hondurensis
TGCACTGTGAGCTAACGGGTGGGGCAGCCTTTGCTGGGACCCACTGCTTCTGCCCTGCTCTGTGCTCCATGATGCCGATGAAATCGTGTCCACCCTTGTCTTGATGTGGACGTGGTGGGTGCGGATGAACTCCATTTTCCTTCACCTGGCGATGGACGACTTTCCCTCTGCTGGCCCTGGGGTCGCTGGCCCTGTCCCAGCCCCCGTGATTTCTCGGGCGAATCCCCAGCCATGTCTCTGTGGGTGCGCAATCCTAGAGGGGGTGCCTGCGCGCTGGTTTCAGGGAGACTGCAGAGTCTGCTCCTGCGTGCATACGAGAAGCTCTGCCGGTTTCCAATGTCTCCCTTGAGCGGGGACTCTGCCCCCTGGAACTTAGAGGGAGGTGAGTGCAGGCTGACTTGAGACACAGATTGTTTGTTCTCTTCTCTGCCCCTCTGCCTGGGCTTTGGCAGGACAGTGTCCCTTGGAGAACACTTGATGCTTCGTTTATGTCCATTGTTTTCTCCTGCTGAATCTACGGTGCTCTGAGACTACTGGCAGCTGTTCTGAAATAACTTTTCTGGCACTGCTTGCTCAGTCCCAGCTGTTTAGATTTTTCTTTCTTTCTAGCACTAGCATTCTCAGCCCAATTCTTGGAGGGCTCCAGTGCAGGCTGATTCCAGAGACACGTTCTTTCTTCTCTTGGCTTCCTTGTTCCTGTTCCTTCCTCTGAGTCTGCGTAGGATTACCTCTCTGAGATTAGCGTTTCTCTCTCTACTTTGTTTTCTCCCAGGGAATGTGCGCTGCTCTGAGATGAGAGACAGCACTGCCTGCTCCTTGGTGCGCACAGCAAGCTCTGAAAGTTCGCCATTTCTCCCTTCAGTAGGGGACTCTCAA
>NW_028094471.1:0-1337 GCF_014824575.4 Sturnira hondurensis
GTATGTCCTCTTTGGTGAAGTGTCTGTTCAAGTCCTTTGCCCATTTTTTAATAGGGTTGCTTATCTTCTTTGAGTGGAGTTGAGTGAGTTCTTTGTATATTTTGGAGATTAAACCTTTGTCTGAGGTATCATTGGCAAATATGTTTTCCCAAGCTGTTGCTTCTCTTTTTATCTTAATACTCTTTTCCTTAGCCATGCAGAAGCTTTTAATTTTAATGAGATCCCATTTGTTTATTCTTTCCTTTATGTCCCTTGCTCTAGGGGACATACCAGTAAAAATCTTTCTGCGCGAAATATCTGAGATTTTCCTGAAAATGTTCTCATTTAGGGATTTAATGGTTTCACAGCTTATATTTAAGTCTTTTATCCACCTTGAATTTGTTTTGGTGTATGGTGTAAGTTGGTGCTCGAGTTTCATTTTTTTGCATGTAGCTGTCCAGTTCTCCCAACACCATTTGTTGAATAGGCTATTTTTACTCCATTTTATGTTGCTGCCCCCTTTGTTGAATATTAGTTGACTGTAGAGAGTTGGGTTTATTTCTGGGCTCTCTGTTCTATACCATTGGTCTATGTGCCTGTTTTTGTGCCAGTACCAGGCTGTTTTGATTACAGTGGCCTTGTAATACAGTTTGATATCAGGTATTGTGATCCCTCCTACTTTGTTCTTCTTTCTCAAAATTGCAGCTGCTATTCGGGGTCTTTTATGGTTCCATATAAATTTTTGAAGTGTTTGTTCTATGTCTGTGAAATATGCCATTGGTACTTTAATAGGTATTGCATTGAACCTGTAAATTGCTTTGGGTGGTGTGGACATTTTGATGATATTAATTCTTCCAATCCATGAACATGGTACATGTTTCCATTTGTTTTGTCTTCCTTGATTTCTTTCTTCAGTGTTGTGTAGTTTTCAGTATACAGGTCTTTTACCTCCTTGGTTAAGTTTATTCCCAGATATTTTATTTTTGTTTTTGCTATATCGAATGGGATTTTTTTCTTGATTTCTGTTTCTGCTGTTTCATTGTTGCTATACAAATATGCCTTTGATTTCTGGATATTGACTTTGTATCCCACTGTTTTGCCAAATTCATATATTAGTTCGAGCAGTTTTTTGGTAGAGGCTATAGGATTTTCCATGTACACTATCATGTCATCTGCAAACAATGCCAGTTTTGTTTCCTCCTTGATAATTTGGATGCCTTTTATTTCCTTTTCTTGTCTGATCGCTGTGGCTAGAACTTCTAATACTATATTGAATAGGAGTGGTGAAAGTGGACAACCTTGTCTTATTCCTGATCTTAGTGGAAAAGCTTTTAGTTTTTGCCCATTGAGTATGATGT
>NW_028094472.1:0-741 GCF_014824575.4 Sturnira hondurensis
TGCTTATACGACTGGGTTGTTCAGCGCGCGCACTGAACCAGCCCCTGAAGCCTCTGGCTGACAGCCTACCGAGAGGTGTCCCACTGGGGCTCAGCTCACAGCCCCTGCTCTCGAGGCACCTGTGACGTGCGTCTCCGGGACCAGGTGAAGGGTACTGCCCAGGGTGCCTGCAGAGTGCCCCCGGCAGCATCCTGGGGAGGCCCCAGTTCCAGTTCTGCCCCGGAGGGAAGACAATTTGCCAAGGCTCGTCCCCAATCAGAGCCCGTCGGGAGACCTGCCTCCTCGTGCGTGAAGCGAGATGGGGCCGTGAGGTCTGGAAACTTGGTGACCCTTTCCTCCCTGAGGACAGAGCCGACATAGGGGAGCCACCGTAGACATCCAGGAAGCAACCAGGTCCTTGACGACCTGCAACAGCCAACAGAAAGTGTCCTGGAATCCATCCACCTGACCTTGGACTTACCAGGTCCATGTGCAAAACAATCCCAGACACTCTTCACACATAGTGTAAACACCTCACTTGCACCCCAGCCCGTCCTAATCCCAAGCTCCTTGATTTGGCCCCATCACATTTCTGTCAACGGCCTCGAGAGACCAGGGGCCCGTCCTTGGACGTGACTCACCCAGAACCGTCTCCAGTTGGGCAGGGAGGGTCGTGCCAGCTTCCATGCTCCACCCTGTCTCAGGGACCGCTGAGCTCCGCCCTTCAGGCCAAGGTCACACTTCATCCTTCCGATCTGAACA
>NW_028094473.1:0-688 GCF_014824575.4 Sturnira hondurensis
CAACAGATACATGAAACAATATTCAACATTACTAATCACTAGACATGCAAATCAAAACCACATAGAGATATCACCTTACACCTGTTAGAATGGCTATTATCAAAAGGACAAGAGAAAACAAGTGTTAGAGAAGACGTGAGAAAAGAGACCTTGGACATTTTTGGTGGGAATTTAAATTAGTGCAGCCCCTATGTAAAACAGTATGGAGGTTCCTCAAAAATGTAAAGATAGAACTACCATGTGATTCATCAATTCTATTTTGGGGTATATAAGAAGTAAAATGACAATCTTGAAAGATGTCTGTACCTGCACATTCATTGCAGCATTATTTACAACAACCAAGATACAAAAATAACCTGAGAGTCCACTGATAGATGAATGGATAATGAATAATAACAAATACTATTCAGCCATAAAAAGAAGGAAACTCTGCCCTGGCTGGCGTAGCTCAGTGGATTGAGCGTGGGCCTGCGAACCAGATGATTGTGGTTCGATTCCCAGTCAGGGCACATGCCTGGGTTGCAGGCCAGGTCCTTGCAGGCTAACTACCAGCAGGGGATGCACAAAAGGCAACCATACATTGATGTTTCTCTCTCTCTCTCCTTCCCCTCTAAAAATAAATAAATAAAATATTTTAAAAAAAAGAAGGAAACTCTGTCCTTTGTGGCAATATGGATGGATCTTGAGG
>NW_028094474.1:0-572 GCF_014824575.4 Sturnira hondurensis
AGTGATGCTTCCTCAGGTAAGTCCAGCATCCTCTGGGACCCGGAGGGAATGAGTAATCCCCATTTCTTAGACTTCTCCAGTCCCTACCGAGCCTCTGCGGCCATGCTCCCATTCGTGCTTTGAGTGCCGTTTGCGCAGAGTGATAGACAAAAACTGCCAGCACATTCTCGCACTTTCGCCTCCTCTTTTTCTAGGGTCCATGAAGATGATGAAGCCCTTCAGTTAAAAATAAATTGGTTATTTTTTAGTCACTCCTTATTTTAGGCTACCAGTTTATGGTATTATTCAAGAAATTTCTTTGTTGTTTTTTTTTCATTTCTCCCTTTAAAAAAAATCTTTACATTTCAGGCCTATCTCTTTGATAGAAAACCCTATATAGAAATTTAAAGGAAATTTTAAAAATCCTGTCATTTCTCCAAAGCAGTAAAGCTCCACTTTTTGGGTTTTTTTTTTTTAAGGAATGTAAGTTTGAAGGGAATTGCATCTCCACATGCCCACTCCTATCCACAACTAATTAAAATTTGAAAAATGGCCATTTCCCGACCTCGTCCCAATTTGCGAACATCTCCTGT
>NW_028094475.1:0-610 GCF_014824575.4 Sturnira hondurensis
AAATACGTTTTCCACTCGTGGCTGTTTCTTTTCCCCTTTTGGTACCCCTATACTTCAGATGTTGGAATGTTTAAAGATGTCCTGGAGGTTCCTAAGCCTCTCCTCATTTTTTTGAATTCTTGTTTCTTCATTCTCTTCTGGTTGGGTGTTTCATTCTTTCTTCTGGTCCACTCCATTGATTTGAGTCCCAGTTTCCTTTCTATCACTATTGGTTTCCTGTGCATTTCCCTTAATTTCAATTAGTTTAGCCTTCATTTGTTCCTCTAATTTGTGACTATAGTCAACCAGTTCTGTGAGCATCCTGATCACCAGTATTTTGAACTGTGCACCTGACAGGTTGGCTATCTCTTGGCCACTTAGAAGTACTGGCTCTGGGGCTTTGAGTTGTTCTTCTCCTTGAACCATAATGTTTGGACTGTTCTTGCCTGTTACGTATGAGGAGCAGAGCCCTAGGTGTTCACCAGGGTGGGGCGACTCAGTCGCTGGGTTGTGATGCTGTATGTGGGGGCGGGGTCAAAGGAAAGCAATGGCGGTCCCCTCTGCCACCTTCCACCGCCCGGGGCGGTGCAGTCCATCCCACTGCGCACAAATGTGCGATGACAGTCAGCCC
>NW_028094476.1:0-902 GCF_014824575.4 Sturnira hondurensis
TATGTGCTGGTATTTGCCTGACTCCCGCTGATGGGAACTGTCAGCTTTGCCATAGCTGCGTCAGCTCTGAGTCTTAAGCTCTGTATTTTTTTAATTGTTGTTCAAGTACAGTTGTCTTCATTTCCCCCCTCCACTTCCCCCAACTCCATCCCCACCTCCCACCCCTGGTCCCACCCTCCTTCGTTTTGTCCACCTGTCCTTTGTATTTGTTCCTGAAACGCCCCCCTCCCCCCATTATCCCCTCCCACCTCACCTCTGGTTACTGTCAGTTTGTTCTTATTTCCAATGTCTCTGGTTATAATGAGTCTTAAGATTTTAAAACACTAGGTGATGTGGTTTGTGATTACATTTGTTTTACACTCACTTTTGAATGTTATTAGTGCACATTTAGAGAAACGGTCCACAGTTACCGAAGCCGATCACCCTTTGGTTTTCTTATGGTCATTTATTTCCTACTGTCTGTGGTGTAAAGTCCACCCAGAGGAAAAGAAAATTCCAGAACGTAGCAGGGCCTGGCCGTTGTGCACATCACTTATACATTTGGTGTTAAAAATAACCCAGAGAGAAGAGAGAAGACACACATACTGAGTNTCTCTCATGCGCTGTTCTGGGAAGCTCTGTTTACCCGTCTGTTTACCCCTCCCCACCCAAGTGGCGACCTGTCTCCCTGACCTTTGCCGTACTTTTCTTTCCGCTTCATGTGCGAGTTCAGTGGGCACGATTTTTATTCACGGTGTGCTGGGTGCAGTTTGCGTTTGTTCTTCCATGTCCCAACGCCCTTCCCTGGGACCTGAGGGCAGAGCCAGCCACCGTCAGGGCTCTTAGAGTAGCCAGGAAGGAAGGGATGACTTTGAACTTGGGACGGAGCAAGTTAAGGGGCACGGGGTGGGGGCAGAAGAGTG
>NW_028094477.1:0-1194 GCF_014824575.4 Sturnira hondurensis
CAGCTCCAGAAAATGCCTCCCAACTCAACTCTACACATGGCCAAACCTATCAGGGAACCGACCAGCCCAAATTTTCCGGAAGGCATCCCCTTGGAGCGTTCCTATAACGTCCCTTTCCAGTCTGGGAAGGCTGCTCTCTGGACCAGGCACCCCAATGCCACCCCTGGATTCCCAGGGGAATTATCTAGGAGCATTCCCGCCACCTTTCCCCCTCCTTTTGGTAAAACAACTATCCTCTAATATTTCCTTGAAAAAAAAACAAAAAACAAACAAACAAACAAAAAAAAGGTGTACAGGGGGTAAAATCTGTAGACGCTGGAGGTATGAACGTGGCTTTTTCCCCTCTCCATATACTCGAATACCAATTTGTCTGGGTATAAAATTTTAAAGAAATCATGAATCAAGTTCTGGCCTCCAGAGCTTCTTTTTAGAAATTTACTCTCTTTCTACTTCTTAATCTTTTGCGTGCTGTCTGCTTTATATCTCTGGGAGAATTTAGCATCTCTCTTCTATCAAAAGGCATCTTCTTTTACTCAGTGGGCACTTTCAATCTGGAAATATTTCTTTTGGTTCCAGGAAATGTACCTTGATAATTTTCTCCATTTCATTTTCTCAGTTCTCTGGTTCTGGAATTCTGTTAAGTGAATATTGAAACTCCTGAACATATTTTTTAATACCCTTATTTTTCCTTGACTACTTTGTACATTCTACCTTAATTTTATCTATTGTTCTTTCTAGAAATGTACTCATCTTTGTCTGCCAACAACTCTCTTGAAATTTAAATCTTTGTTCTTACATTTTTAAGTTCCAAGAATTTTTTTGTTGTTCTCTGATATACCTTTTATTTCTTCCTTTTTCACAGCATCTTGTTCTTGTTCCATAAATGCATTACCTTTAACCTTTCTGGAATGATTATCAGTTATAGATGCTTAACAGTTCCCCCTGCATTTACTGCATTCATTGCATCCCAATGTGTTAATCTTGGCCTTGTGTAACACGTTAGGGGGTATCTTCAAATGTCAGGTGATCTTAAACTGTCTACTATGATTAGTAATTAGGATTAAAATGCCAATTGGAAGTATTATATGAATAAGCCAGACATATCAACAGAAAGTTTTTAATATTGTTGAATGAATGGGATCCTGGCTTTTCTTGGAAGGAACTGTCCAATGTCAGTATCAACGGTCATTTAAC
>NW_028094478.1:0-625 GCF_014824575.4 Sturnira hondurensis
CTTGTGACTACACTGACTCACCCAGCCAGTTCAGCATCCTCTCCTCATCTCAAAGTCCTTAATCACATCTGCCAAGACCACCCTTTGCCACCTAAGCTAACAGGTCCCCAAGGATGGAAATTGTTCAAGTCATTAAACAAGGAAGTGGTAGGGGAGGATGTCCCCCAAAACAAAAGACAGATTAACAAGAAAAAACAAACAAACAAATTCAACTCTGTGTACACCTCCCATGTATATACCAAATGACCCAAGCCTCCACATTAACACCACCTCCAGTTAAGGACAAAAGAAGATATTGGGGACGGGAGGGAAACCAGCTACAGAAAGTCACCAAGGAAAAGCACAGCAAACAAGGGGAAGGCTGCAATGAGACTGAGGTCATTGCCTTCTGGGACCATAAGACTTTCTCCTTCCCTGAGGGAGAGGAAGACGCCCTACAAAGGCAGGTTTCTCTCATAAACAAGAAAGTCTCTGACCAAAGGACAACCTGGCTCTGTTTTCAGAGCTTAACCTGTATCTGATCTTTCTTAAAACTAATCAGCCTAAAATAACCCTTTTGCTTAAGAGGAGTATTTTGGGGTGACAAATTCTGCTTTCCTTCAAGGCTGCTAGACTGAGGTGGCTC
>NW_028094479.1:0-703 GCF_014824575.4 Sturnira hondurensis
TGGTGTCATTGAAGAGTGTAAGCCTGCTCTTCAGAGATGAGTTATAATACTTAGCATTCTTCCACCAAACATCTGAGAGCCACTCTTGTGCCTTCCCAGAGGTGGGTTGACAGATCCGGCTGAGACGTGTATCAGTCATACTCAGTGAGAACCTAGAGAAGGAGCAGGTCTCATGAGACCTGGGTTGCTTCGGTCCAGCCGCAGCAGGTTCTAGGGGTCCCTCGAGGTGATGATAGGCTTTGGTGATGGGTAACAGGCAACTACACAGCTCAAAGGAAGGCGAAGCACTGTTCCGTTTATTGCAAGTATAAGCAGGCTTTCATATTTCCATTTCTGGTAGTGACTAACATTTACAGGTGCGTATCATGATCAGTCAAGCAGAAAAAAATCAATACAAAGGTAACCAGGAAAAGTACGAAAGTTCCCATAGTGTCAGTTATGTTAAACAAAAGTTATTTTGACTAGGAGAACCATTAATCAGACAATTTGAAATAGCTCTATGTACCCAATTTGAATGTCTTATTGTTTATTAAAGTTCTCAGAGTTTGTCATGGGCAACAGGTATGCTAGACCGAGCAGAGGTTAGGAAATTCATTATAAGCCTTTGTAATGTCTAACTTAGCTATGTATTTTTTTTGTCTAAAATATTTATCTGTGTACTAACTCTATCTCTCTAGTAACTGTTTTTATATGTTTAATAGCT
>NW_028094480.1:0-1192 GCF_014824575.4 Sturnira hondurensis
CAAAACCCAAACAGGGCATTAGGCAAACAATACTTTTACGTTCCACAAAAATGTTATATGTTCTTCAAAAATGTTAACCCAAAGTGAGTATATTAATAATGAATGTGCACCAATGAAACTTGTGGGGTCTATTTTTAAATAATATTTTGTTGATTATGCTATCACAGGTGTCCCTTTGTCCTCCTCTGCCTGGTACCCTATTTCCTTCATCATTTCCCCCACCTTAGTTCATGTCCATGAGCCATACGTATAACTTCTTTGGTTTCTCCGTGTCTTATGCTATTCTTACCACATTGTTGAATCCAAATCTTTTGGAACTCTCTGAGCTTCCTGGACTTGTATGTCTATTTCCTTCACCAGATTGGGAAAATTTTCTTTCTTTATTTTTTCAAATAAGTTTTAATTTTCTTGTTTCTTCTCTTCTGCTTCTGGCATCCCTATAATTTGGATGTTGGCACATTTGAAGATGTCCCAGAGTCTTGTGTTCTTTCCTCATTTTTTTTTGAATTCTTGTTTCTTCATTCTATTTTGGTTGAATGTTTCCTCCTTGCTTTTGTTCCAAATGATTGAATGAGTCCCAGTTTCTTTCCCTTCACTGTGAATTCCCTGTATATTTTTCTTTACTTTCTTTGTATAGCCTTCACTTCTTCCTTTATTTGGGGGCTGTACTCAATCCTGTCTGTGAATATCTTCATTACTAGTGTTTTAGACTCTGCATGTAATAGGTGCTATCTCCTAGTCACTTAGTTCTATTCCTAGTGTTTTGGTGGGTTCTTTAATTGGGCCCATATTTCTTTTTTAAGTATATTTTATTGATTATGCTATTACAGTTTTCCCAATTTTCCCCTTTATCTCTTCTCTGCCATGTACCCCACAGCTCTCCAGCATCCCCCTCTTAGTTCATGTCCATGAGTTCTACACAACAGACTTCTGTGACTTCTCTCTTCCCTATACCTTTCTTAGCCTCTTCTCATCTATTTTATGCCTATCAATTATGGTTCTTATTCCTTATACCTTCCCCCTCATTCTTCCCCTCCTCATCCCCACCAAAAACCCTTCAGGTCACATGCATTTCTCTGATTCTGTTCCTATTTCACTTGTATGCTTAGTTTTTGTTCTTTTACGTTCAGTTGTTAGCATCTGTGAGTTTGTTGTCATTTTAGTGTTCATGGGATTTTATCTTTTGGGGCCT
>NW_028094481.1:0-589 GCF_014824575.4 Sturnira hondurensis
GAAGAAGATATGAAATATAAGAAATATTGTACACAGAACAATGATACCTCAGTCCCCTTCAAAGTAGGTACCTTGGTATCTCACACAGTTCCTCCAATCATGCATGATCAGTTGTCCCATCACATTTTCCTGATTCTCATAAATGGTCTAAAATCTCTTCCCTTTGAAAGGTGATTTTAGTTTTTGGAAAAGCCAGAAGTCTCCGGGCACCAAATCTGGGCTTTAAGGCAGATGAGTCACCTGAGTGGTTGGATGCTTTGCCAAAACACTCTTCACAAGATATGATACATTAGCCAGAGAATTGCTGTGACTAAGTTGCCAATCACCAGTTGCCCATAGCTGTGGCATTCTGTACCACTGGAATATTTTCTGTGGAAGAATATTCAAGTTTAAAGCAAAATTTGATGTAGACTCATTTATCTGCACACACATTTTTGGTGAAGGCCACATAGTACACATGCTCAATCAATGGAGTCTACTGCCCCCACTGACTAATACAGTGAAGTCTTTGGTGTTTATAAATATGCACTCCAGTCCACTCTCCTTGGCTGCCAGGTTACATTGGTGTCACACAAACCATTCTCATTAT
>NW_028094482.1:0-1094 GCF_014824575.4 Sturnira hondurensis
CCCCTACTATAATTGTGTTGTTGTCAATATCTTTCTTGAAGTCCTCTAGGATGTTCTTTATATATTTGGGTGCTCCTATGTTGGGTGCATATATATTTATGATGGTTATGTCTTCTTGGTGGATTCTTCCCTTGAGTATTATGAAGTGACCTTCTGGGTCTCTCTTTATGGCCCTTTTTTTGGAGTCTATTTTGTCTGATATGAGAATTGCTACCCCGGCTTATTTTTCTTGTTCATTTGCTTGGAAAATTTGTTTTCAGTCTTTCACTTTTAGTTTGTGGTGGTCTTTTGACCTGAGGTGGGTCTCTTGTAGGCAACATATTTCTTATCCATTCAGGTATTCTATGTCTTTTAATTGGTGCATTTAATCCATTTACATTTAAGGTTATTATTAAAAGGTACTTATTCATTGCTATTTGTGCACCTGTGTTCCCCTCCGTCTCTCTCTTTTCCTTCCTTTCCTTAAAGCAGCCCTTTTAGTAATTCTTGTAGAGCTGGTTTAGTGGAAGCATATTCTTTTAGACTTCTTTTGTCTTGGAAACTCTTTATTTGGTCTTCTGTCTTGATTGAGAGCCTTGCTGGGTACAGTAGCCTTGGTTGTAGGCCTCTGTTTCTCATTACTTGGACTATTTCTTGCCATTCTCTTCTTGCTTGGAATGTTTCCATTGAGAAGTCAGTAGCCAACCTTATTGGGACCCCCTTGTATGTTACTTCCTTTTTCTCCCTTGCTGCCTTTAGTATTTTCTCTTTGTCTTGGAGGTTTGCCATTTTAATGATGATGTGTCTCGTAGTAGGCCTCTTTGGGTTCCACCTGATTGGGACTCTCTGTGATTCCTGGATCCGTGTGACTTTATCTCTCCTCAACCTAGGAAAATTTTCCGTTATTACTCTTTCAAGTAGGTTTTCTATCCCTTGTTCTTCTTCCTCTCCTTCTGGTATTCCTATTATTTGGATATTATTTCGTTTCATGTTGTCTTGCATTTCTCTTAAAATCTCCTCATTTTTCCTGAGTTTCTTTTCCATTACTTCGTCTGTGTGGGACATTCTTTCTATCCTGTCTTCGATCTCACTTATGCGATCTTCCGCCTCATTGA
>NW_028094483.1:0-1339 GCF_014824575.4 Sturnira hondurensis
AGAACTCCTATAACTTACTCTACAAGGTCTTTAAAAATGTGCTTGAATAGACGTTTCTCTAAAGAAGATATCCAGAAGCCCAGTAAGCACATGAAAAGCTGCTCAACATTGCTAATCATCAGGGAAATGCAAGTTAAAAGTACAGGATGCACCACCTCACACCCAGCAGGATGGCTACTATGAAACAAATGAGCAGAAAATAACACGGATGTGGAGAAATTGGAACCCTTGCTCACTGTCGGTGGTAAGATGGTACAGCTGCTGTGGGAAACGGTGTGGCGGTCACTCAAACGACTGAAAATGCTATGCGACCCAGCGGTTCCACTTCTGGGTATATAACCCCAAAGAGCTGAAAGCAGGGACCCAAACAGGTATTTGGAACACCCATTTCTATAAAAGCATTATTTACTGTGGCTAAGTCATGGGAGCCAACTAATTGTTCATCAATGGCCAAGTCAATACACAGACTGTGGAATATACCTACAACGGAGTATCATTCAATTTCTAAAGGAAGGGGATTCTGACATGCAACGACGTGGATGAACCTTGAGGACATCATGCTACGTGAGCTAAGCCAGCTGTAAACAGACAAATACTGCACGATTCCGCGTCCACGAAGTACTTAGAGTAGTTGAATTTGTAGAGACAGTAGAACGCTGGTTGCCAGGGCTGGGGGAAGGGGGCAGCAGGGAATGCTTGTTTAATGGGTGTAAGTTTCTGTTGGGAAGATGAGATGAGAAGAATGGAGTGGAGCAAGGAGGAAAACCCGAGGCTATGATGCTGTGTCGGGTGGGGAGGAGGAGTGGGGGACGGACCTGACCCGTTAGGTTGTGTTTTCTTTCAGTCAAGAAGTGAAGCGGAGGCGCAGCTCACTCTGAGTCGGCCCGGGTCCCCTCAGACGCGTACTCTTTGCTTCCTGCACAGCAGCACCTGTGCCCCGGCCACCTCGTTTCTCTCCGCCTGGATAAAACTCACTTGGTTCTCACACACACAAACGGAAAGTCCAGCAGAAGGAGGAGGTCGTGCTGTTTGTCTATAGAACTAGAACGACATCGTATTTCCCTATTCATTTATGTTACTCGCTGTACCTCTAATATCTTGCTGTTGTATTCTGTTTCAGACTTTGGCGTTAGTGCTTTTTTAGCAACTGGTGGTGATATTACCCGAAATAAAGTGAGAAAGACTTTTGTTGGAACCCCTTGCTGGATGGCACCAGAAGTTATGGAACAGGTACTGTGTCTTTTTTAATGGCTTAGGGTTCTGTTGTGAAGTAGAAAACACTGAGTGGTGTTTGCTTTTGTTTGGTGCACTAGGTAGCTTCGGGAAACACACTCTTCTG
>NW_028094484.1:0-642 GCF_014824575.4 Sturnira hondurensis
TACCTATTTTTACCACAGAGTTTAGGGGGAAAAATGAGACAGTTAAGCTGCTTCACATTCAGTACTGAACTCCCCTGAAGAAATACGATACAGGAGCACTATCTGCTTCTCTGTAGAGTCCATGCTTCTGTCTCCCAGTGGTCCAAACAGAGGATCCCACTTCTCTAACACTGGGTTCAGGTGCTCTATGATCAGTTTGTAGGGGAAATGGTTTCAGTAGGAAATTCCCATCTTCTGAACAAAAACTGCCTCTGGCCATAAGGGTTGAAATCTCTTGGTGAGTTCATTACTGGTGACTCTCAAAGGCATCTCTCATTTTAAATCTCTCTCCACTTATGGCAATTCACTCTCTTTGTTTGTGTGCCCATCTCCTGGAGCAGTTGGGTCACTGGAGAGGGCAGGGGACAAAATGTAGAAAGTAATTCTTTTATTTTTATTCCTATTTTTCTCTTCACCAGAAGACATTTTCCATTGCTTTTATAGAAAAAAAAAGGGGTGTGTGTGTGTGTGTGTGTGTGTGTGTGTGTGTGTGTGAAAGAGAGAGAGAGAGATTAAAATTGATTTATTCTCATACAAACCCAGACCAGGAGTCATATGCACTCAAATAATGTGGGATCAAAACCATATCCTTTTGGGTACAGG
>NW_028094485.1:0-8426 GCF_014824575.4 Sturnira hondurensis
GTATTGTATGCCTGAAAGTTGCTAGGAGAGTATATCTTAAAAGTTCTCATTATGAGAAAAGAATTTCTGTAAGAACGTAAGGTCCAAGATGGTACCTAGACTCATTGGGGAAATCATTTGCAATATATACAAATACCAAATCATTATGTTGTACACCAGAAACCAATATAATGTTGTATGTCAATTATTTCTCAATTAAACAAACTCCAAACCAGATATTATCCCTAAAATGATAAAAATGGCCATATCATATGTGATTTGTTTAGCAATGGATGAATACCTTTGTTCTGACCCTTTTGGGTAAGGGTAGTTTGGAATCATCTCTGGTTGTGTCTGATCATATGGGAGACATACTAAGCAAATTGTCAGGTTACATTTCTAAAGTATAATATCTTGCAAAAAATTCTCTTGTGTTTCAATAATTATGGCTTGCTGTGTTGTCCTGGATTTTTCTTATTGAGCAGAATAGGGGAGAGTATGTGGAAGATGTCTGAGATTCTGGATATTTCTTAATGTTCTGTGTGTGTTAATGGCATCAGTGGCATTGGAAAAGGGAACAATTTCATTTCTTACTAGACTATTTCAGAGACTTCCTTCCTGGTCTCCAGTTTCACCTTTGATTCCTCCACACATCTATCTGGCTGAGATTTCCAAATAGAAATCAGATCCTGTCACTCCCCTACCTGAAGTTCTTCAAATGACTGTGCCACTTGCTAAAAACATCCAAAATTTTTGGTGTATCATGATTCCACTCTGACACACTAGCCTTATTTCTCACCACTTCTCAATTTTTACTCTAAATTCTGATCATTCTACAAAGCTTTTCTTTTCCAAAAGGGCCATACTGCCTACATCTCTGATATTTGTCAAGATCTTCTCCCTTTGCTTAAACCTCTGTCTACTTTTTCTTTTCATTCCTACCTGTTGTTATATACATGGCACAGGCTCTCACCTGGGTAGATAATTCCCAACCACCTCAGTTCTCAATGCTAATTGAGTTCTTAGTGCACAGGAGACACTTTTCATTGGTCTGGTGGTAGAATTAATAAAAAGATGAGCTACAAACCAATAATATTTCATTGCTGCAGCTAATCATATAGTGTTTGGGTGTGCACTACCCCCAAACCTTTAGCAATTCTTATCCTCAAGGAGGTTACTACATGGAGAGAGACTAAATAAGATGTTGATGGAGAAAAGAGAGAAAGGGAGTCAAAAAGGGCATATAAAGTTGCTGCTCATTAAATAGCCATGTCCTGTTTTCAATCTTGGGCAACACGCATTCCCATTGTTGACTTCTATCAGGTCCAAAGAACTCAGTCTATTTTTTCTTGTGCTTGGATCTCACCAGGCCTCCTTTGCCAGAGTAGCATCAGCAACCGCTTCTCCACAGTCTTTGTCTGAAATATCTGCACACACGCCCCTCGCTTTCTGTCCTAATTATCCAGAAACACAAACAAAGAACACTGAGAAGCTAAGCAGGCAAATGACAAGTGTATGAATAATTTCACAACAGATAATTTTTTTAAAAAAAAGCTCACACATTTTTTTGTGAGCTTATATATGAGGACATCCATCATCTTTTAATTCCCTTCCTGGAAGCCCCTCAACATTCACATTCTCAGTCCTTTTTCTTGCATGTGAAAGTGCTAAATACTCTCTTCCTTGTATGGACAGACATGGCCTCCTTTGTGGTCTCTTCCCAAACTTGTGAATATCCACTTTCCAGGAGAGAGTGATAATGAGAAAGTGAATGAAGACACCCACTCTTTTCCTTCTGGTTTGAGGAACCAGAAGGAAAGAGCCAAAGGTAAGGAGAGAGCCAAAGGTAGGCAGAGACTGGACCAATGCCCTCTGTCTCCACCTGCCCAGTGCTATTTTAACTATCACCACTTGTCTGACCCTCATGCTTTTGGGCTGATATGCAAACATCCTGGTCTAATTTTTCTCCTTACAAGTACAGTAGATCCTCAAGTAAAATTGTTTCATTCAATGTTGTTTTATTATAAGGTTGATGATTGCTGTAAGAATGTAACTATTCTCTGTATCCATTAGATTAACTCACAGTAAAATTGGTTTTGTTACCTGTTGTTTCCCAGGTCCAAGAACTGATTGAAGACTTTCATAGAGGACCGATGTATTTCATGAGGACCATGGAGGAAAGTATTAAAACACTTTTCCAGATCTTTGCTGCATGGAGGAATGGTTAAAGAAGACATCAGCCTCTAATGCTGAACATGATCTGAGATGCTTATTGCTTCCTCTAAGTGATGGTGTAGAGCCCAAGCAAACCTTTCAAGTTAAGAAGTCGAGTATGTTTGATAAACATACATGGTGAGTTTTGGGTAGGATTGTCAAATATTGCTTTCTCAGGACAAATAAAAAGATTGAGAGAGTAAAAAATATTTAATGAAAATAATAATGAATATGAGGGAGATAAACTAATAAGAGATAACTTTGTTCTGATGGACAAAGCCAGGGGTCGAGCTGCTGCAGGGTTTTCTCTCAGTTTCTTGGAAGTGAATCCACCCCAGTGACTATTTTTTGCGTAAGTCCCCCCTGGAGTTGCAGAAGCAGCTGAATTATGTTTTAAAGTGTTGTGAACAGAATAATGACATTCATCTTAACAAGTTTTCCCACATATTAGAAACCTTTAACATTAGGATCAGAAGCTAGAAATAAAAATTGGAGGATACAGGCCTTTGTCAGTGTTTTTTTCTCTCTACTAATGAACAGGGGATGTTCCCAAGTAAATGACGCTGGCAAAGAAGAATTAAGAAAGATTTGTGTAGGTTGGATGAAGATGGAGGCACTGGAGCTCTTGGGCTGGGTAACAAGGGAAAAGAAGATCAAGACTGCAGTCACCATCAGTTTAAAATCTTTTCTGCATGTCAGTAAAGTGTTACAATTTTCTTCATATACATTTTGTTCATTTCATGTTATTTTTTTTCCTTAGGTATTGTGCAGTTCTTATAATCATAAATCATTTTTCTCTTATATGCTCTAATTGATGTTTGTTATGGAATAAGAATTCTTTTGATTTTTGTTCATTGATCTTTTATTGCACTGCCTTCTTCACTCGTATTAGTAGCAATAAATTGTCATGAGAGCTAAAATAAATAAATAAATAAATAAATAAATAAATAAATAAATTTATTTTAAAAATGACTTTATTGTAAAGGACCTAAAGCTCTATCAGTACCTGGGGTCATTCATTTGCACACCAAAGACTAGTGACTGTACTTCTACACAGCTTGAGTGTGGGAAGTGCAATGGTGTCAAAGTGGCCTGGGGGTTTGGCTTCTTCATCCTCATCTGTATAATTTCCATCACCCATCTAACCACATATCATATCATTGAAGGAAAAGGTCATCATGTAATTGAAACTTCAAACAGGGAATCTAGCCATTCACCCTCCCAAGCAAGTAACCTCTAGAGCTCATTCTCCGTACACAGCACAGGGTTTCCTCTGCCCTGTGCTTAACAATGGTCAATACCCTACTCACTCTACCACCCCCCTTTCTTATTTTCTACAACACCTACTGGGCTCTGAAGGCTTGACAGTGTGAATCTTGTTCTTTCGTAGAAAGTGGTGATGAAAAATAGAAAGTGGTGATGAAAAAGGAAGGTCTGTCCTCCATAATGGCAAGAATTTACAGCCTGGCATGTAGGACAGGGCCTGGCTGTATACGCTGAAAAAGGCATGAGTGTCTTGTATCAGGCACAGGAGAGCCTAGTTGACTGACTATAAGTTGATATGTTACAGGTTATGTGATCCTTGGGGCAGATTCTCCTCTGAAGCTTGTTAGATAAATTGATCAATGTCTCTTCAAATTCCCTGATCAAGTGGCTCATCAGAGGCAGGGTCACAAAGGAAGGCATCTCTGTCTTGCCAATTCCTTATCTTTGAGAGACTAATAGCTGGGCCAGCTGTGATTCTTTTTTCTTGGATCCCTTTTCTCTGGAAAGAATCACTCTAGTTTTCCTTGGATCTCCTCTTGAGAAAATGTTTCATCATTTTATTTTTTAAATGTTTATTTATGTTCTATTTATTTATTTGAGTGAGAGGAAGGGGGGAGGGAGAAAAACATTAATGTGGGAGAGAAACATCAGCTGATTTTCTCTTGTAGGATTCTAGATTGGGGGCTGAACTCAATACAGTGGCATGTGCCATGATCTGTAATGGAACTGGCAGGCTTTCATTTTGTGGGATGCTGCCCAATGAACTGAGCTACAACAGCCAGAGTCAGCTTTCATCATTTCCCAGTTGGTAGTTTCCTCATTGAATAGATTGTTGAGTAGTAAAGTGTCCCAGCATTCACTAGGGGATGGCTCTCAAGCTTCAGCTTTCACTGAGATGATCTTGAGCATTTGTCAGAACAGATTTCAGCATCTCTTTCCCTAATTTCTGTCTTTGAGGACCTGAGTTTCAGTCTGATAATTTGAAATTTTCACAAGTTCCAGATTTTGAGGATTTGTATTATAATCCATTGAGGCTCATTTCTCTTGGGCAATGAATGGTTCACAATTTTAGCTTTATCAAGATATAAACTGAGACTCTTGTTAATATATATCTTTCTACACTTGTATTTTTCTTAGACTCATTTTGTCAACATCTCCAGAGGCAGAGCCCCAGATTCTGCATTTAAAAGAAAATTGCAATTTAATTTATTTTTACTTTATTTATTTTAGTTTGTTTTAGTTTATTTTAATTTGCTTGTATTTTTAATCACAGCTATGTATGTTTATATAGATAAAGTTTTATTTATATGTGCCATTTTAACCATTTTTTAAATTTAATTGTTGTTCAAGTACAGTTTTCTTATACTTTCATCCCAGCCCACCCCCCCAGGTGCTCCCCACCTCCCTCCCATTTCCAACCCCCTTAGTTGTTGTCCATGTGTCCTTTATACTAGTTCCTGTAAATCCTTCCCCTTATAACTCTTGAAAACAATTATGCACCCAACTTAGGAGCACCAAAATATATAAAATAAATCCGGATGGACATAAATGGAGAGATGGACACTAAAACAGTCTTGGTAGATTTTAACACCCATTGACATCAATGAACAGATTGTGCAGACAGAAAATCACAAGGAAACAGCAGCCATAAGGGATACACCAGATCAGATGGATTTAATGCATATGTTCAGAGCATTCTACCTCAATCAGCAAAATATACATTCTTTTCAAGGGCATGTGGGAAGTTTGCCTGAACAGACGACATGTCAGGATACAACAGAAGTCTGGCATCACAGACTGATATCACATCAATCATCTTCTCTAAACATAATGATATGAAACCAGAAAACAATCACAAGAAGAAAAACTGAAAAGCACACAAAGACATGCAAGCTAAAGAATATGTTACTAAACAATAAATGGGTTAAGGGTAAAATCAAGGAAAACATTTAAAAAATACCTTGAAACAAATCAAAATGATAACACAACAACCCCAAATCTATGGGGCACAGTGAAAGAAGACCTAGGAGGGGAATTCATAGCATTATAGATCTACCCTGAGAAACTAGAACAACCTTAAATAAAGAATCTTCCAAGCTCTCAGGGAAGATGGTAGTGGAGTAGAGCAAAGGATTCCACTTCCGCCCACACACTGGAGAAAAACCTGGCTGATTTGCAGAGGAGCACGGAAAATAGCCAACAGGGACCCAGCATATGGGAAAATAGGACTCCAGAAATTGGAGCAGACACTGTATGACCACACGGTGAGGAGACGACTGCAGGTCAATAAGGTCCGAGGGAACAGCACAGAGGCCGCATGACCTCGGCATTGCCCTGCCAGGGCCCGGGCAGGTCCTCTTTGGTCTCTGGGAGCTGAGGGCTTGCAGCAAGGTCCTTGGAAGAGAGCTGGTCATCAGCTCCCTCCTTACCCAGCTGGGCAAAGTTTGAAAAATGCCAGATCTTTTTGCTTTAAGTGTCAGAGAGAGGAATGGGAATGAGGAAGCAAACGAGAGGGCTTTGATCACCTGTGGAATCTGTGGTCACCGGCTTGGGAAATTGAGAGTTGCCCTTGCGTTCTCCCACAGCACTGGGAAAGGTTGGCTCACAAGCCTGTGGGACCAGGAAAGCCTGGCCGGAAGCGTGCGCCCACACTCCAGCCCAAGACTGTGAATCCTGGGGAAAGTATGCTGTCAGTGGGGCACTGGGGAGAGGCGCTGGCCGGGATCTTGGGAGAGCCCTTGTGAGACCCGCTGAGTTCACCCGGAAGGGAGAAAGGCCACACCAATCGCCCCTCAGACTGCTGCCACTAGTGTCCAGCAAAAACGTTCGACCAGCTGGAAGCCAACAAGAGGTTTTCTTTTTTTTTGTTTTTAATAATCTTTTATTTTTTAAACTTTATTATTGTCCTATCTTTCAGTACTTTTACCCTCTCTCTTCTTCTTTCTGGTTTTATTTCTTCTTCCCTTCTTCCTAAACCTACCACTTTTTCCTTTCTTCTGCTGCCTTATTTTTTTTCTTTTTGCCCCCCCCCCAAATGAAACAAAAGACTTGGAACGGTGAAAAGACCAAGTTGGACTCAAAGAGGGGGCATACCAACAGTAGAGACAGAGAAACAAAATTGGCTATAACAGAAAAACTACAAGTTACTGCATATTTGTATTTTTTCATTATTCTTACATCTTTTACTTTAATAGTATCTTTTTATTCCTCCTCTTTCTGTATAGTCTTCTTTACCTTGGCTGGAAATATTGTACCACTTGACAGGTTTCCCCTGTCCCCTCATTCATAGTGTATTGCTAATTTACTGTCCTTTACTTCTCCTTGCCCAGTTAGGAAACTACTAAAGGTCCAATACTCCCTAATCTTGGTATATCACAGATTCTGTCATATGATTGTTGCTCTAATATTATTGTAAATAATAGCTGTTACATACTATTGTAAATACTACACAAAACCCTCCTCCCCCCAGATCTTAGTTGACTTCATTGTTGCCTGAACTATAATACTGTAGTGGTTAACTCTATTCTCTCTCATACTACACCTATATGCCGTCGTTTATTCTCACCTAACCTCAGAATCTGACCTCCCTCAACCTCACTACTTTCTAGATCCAACTCACAAAACTTCCCTCCCCAACCAGAGCCTTATCTTCTTTTTTTTAAAAAGATTTTATTTATTTATCTTTAGAGGGGAAGGGAAGGAGAGAGGGATAGAAATATCAATGTATGGTTGCCTCTCGCGAGTCCCCTGCTGGGAACTGGACTGCAACCCAGGCATGTGCCCTGACTGGGAATCGAACCGCGATCATGTAGCTCACAGGCCCGCACTCAATCCACTGAGCTACACCAGCCAGGGCCAGAGCCTTATCTTCTTTTAATCCTTTCTACCACGTGGCTAATTGGGTTGAAGATGATGGTTATTGCTGTACATAACCAGGGGATCACTTATCTCTTCTCTACCGGCTGCTACTGTAAATATCACAGAATACTCTCCTGCTGTCATAAACCATTTGCCTTCCTTTCCAACTGATCACAAAAAAAAAAAGAGTAGGTGGAAGTGGTGAACATCAGGACACCCATTGGAAGGGAAACCCCAATAACAAAGGAACCACCAATAGATAACAACAGAAGAAGGTGAAGGAGGAAGTAGAAACCACACAAACCTCAATCTAAAACCTATCTGGAAGTAGAACTAAACAGTGGAGGAACTACCCAGGGCAAAAAACTGAACAAGGGCAAAAGAGAATCCTCAAAACCCTGTACACACAGAAGAACTAGCTCCAATGCAAACCACCTTCACCAGCACAACAAATTAAAATGGGTAGTGAACAGAGGGACCATAAGTTCACCAGCTGGTGGGAAGGACCCACAAAAGAAAGACCCCAAAACAACAAAAACCCAAAGACAAACTCAGAGCCAATGTAAAGGACAGCCCAAGACCAGTGAGCTTGGGAGATCAAGGAGACTACACCACTGAATCTCACAGGCATTACACCACAGAAGTTCATACCATAAAGCCAGGAAGCCAGAACAAATCAATTTAAGAAGCTGAGACTAACAAGAAGAGTCTCACAAATGATGGGAAGATAAAGAAACACCCCCCCCCCCCAATGAAAGAAAAGGAGGAAGCCTCAGAAAGAATGCTAGATGAAATAGAGGCAAGTCAGCTAACATTGATTATCAGGAAGTTTGAAGAGCTCACAATGAGCTACCAGAAACTAGAGGGGAGCTACAGAGAACTCACTGCAAACTATATCAACATGAAAAAGGAAATGGAAACTATCAGCAAGGGCCAAAAGGAAATGAAGAATGCAGTTTCTGAACTGAAAAACACAGTAGAAGGAATCAAAAGCAGGATTGATGAAGCAGAAAAACGCATCAATGAGTTACAGGAGAAAGTAGGAAAAAAAAAACCTCCCTGAAAGAGCAAAAAAAGAAAAAGAGGCTCAGAAAGAATGAAGAGGGATT
>NW_028094485.1:11526-19462 GCF_014824575.4 Sturnira hondurensis
GTGAACTAGGGTCCCCTTTTCCCCACAACCTCTCCAGCCCTTATTGTTTGTTGCTTTGTTTATGATGGCCATTCTGACAGGTGTAAAGTGTTATCTCATTGTGGTTTTAATTTGCATCTGTCTGGTAGCTAGCAATATTGAGCATCTTTTCATGTGTCTCTGGATCTTCTGTATGTCCTCCTTGGAGAAGTGTCTATTCAATTCCTTTGCCCATTGTTTTAATTGGGTTGCTTGTCTTCTTAGAGTGGAGTCAAGTAAGTTCTTTGTATATTTTGAAGATCAAACATGTGAAGCCATTTGGTCCAGGGCTCAACAGAAGTTTTTGATTACTGCTTCAATTTAATCTGCTGTTATTGGTCTGTTTAGGATATCTGCTTCTTCTTCATTGAGTTTTGAAAGATTATATTTATCCAGAAATTTGTCCATTCGCCTGGACAAATTTGTCCATTCAAATTTCTTGGCATACAGTTTTTCATAGTAATTTCTTACAATCCCTTCTATTTCTGTGGTGTCCGTTGTAATCTCTCCTCTTTCATTTCTGATTGTGTTTATTTAGGTCCTCTCTCTATATTTCTTGATGAGTCTGCTTAAAGGCTCGTCTATTTTTTCTATCTTTTAAAAAAAACCTGCTCCTGAATTCATTGATTTTTAGAATTGTACTTTTAGTGTCTATGTCATTTAATTCTGCTCTGATCTTGTTTATTTCTGTGCTTATACTTTGTCTGGGATGTCTTTGTTGTTGTTCCTCAAGTTCTTGTAGGCATACAGTTAGGTTGTTTGTTTGAAATGTTTCTATCTTTTTTAGGGAGGCCTGTATTGCTATGAACTTTTCTCTCAGGACTGCCTTCGCTGAGTCCCATAAGTTCTGGGTTATTGTGAGTTCGTTTTCATTTCTTTCAGAAACTTTTTGATTTCTTCCCTAATTTCATTCTTGGCCCATTCTTTGTTTGATAGCATGCTGTTCAATCTCCATGATTTTGAATGTTTTGCATCTTTTCTCTTGGGGTTGGTTTACAGTTTCAGTCCCTTGTGGTCAGAGAATATGCTTGGTATGATTTCAAGTTTCTTAAATTTGTTGAGGCTTGTTTTGTGTCCAATCATGTGGTCTATCTTTCAAAATGTTCCATGCGCATTTGAAAAGAATGTGTATTTAGCTTCTTTGGGATGGAGGGCTCTATATATATCAATTAACTCCATTTCATCTAGAATGTTATTCAGTGCCACAATATCTTTGTTGATATTTTGTTTCGAAGATCTGTCCGTTTTGACAGTGGGGTGTTAAAATCTCCAACTATAATTGTGTTGCTGTCAATATCTTTCTTGAAGTCCTCTAAGATTCTCTTTATATATTTGGGTGCTCCTATGTTGGGTGCATATATATTTGCAATGTTTATGTCTTCTTGGTGGATTCTTCCCTTGAGTATTAAAAAGTGACCTTCTGGGTCTCTCTTTATGGCCCTTTTTTTTCATTTTTTAAAATTTATTTAATTATTTTTTAAGTACAGTATTCTGTCTATTACTCCCATCCCATCCCACCCCTGTGCTCCCCCTCCCTTCCATTTCCACCCTTCTCAGTTGTTGTCCATGTATCCTTTATATAGGTTCCTCTAAATCCCTCCCCTATTTCCCCTGAAATTCCCTCCCTTCTGGTCACTGTCAGCCTGTTCTCTATTTCAGTGTCTTTGGTTATATTTTGCTTCCTTGTTTGTTTTGTTGTTTAGCTTCCTGTTAAAAGTGAGATCATATGGTATTTGTCCTTCAACACCTGGCTTATTTCACTCAGCATAATGCTTTCCAGTTCCATCCATGCTGTTGCAAAAGGTAGGAGCTCCTTCTTTCTTCCTGCAGCATAGAATTCCATTGTGTATATGTACCATAGTTTTTGGATCCATTCATTTACTGACGGGCACCTAGTTTGCTTCCAACTCTTGGCTATTGTAAATTGTGCTGCTATGAACATTGGGGTGCATATGTTCTTTGGGATTGGTGTTTTGGGGTTCTTAGGATACAATCCTAGCAGTGGGATTGCTGGGTCAAAGGGCAAGTCCAATTTTAGTTTTCTGAGAAAATTCCATACTGTTTTCCATAATGGTTGTACCAGTCTACAATCCCACCAACAATGGACAATAGTCCCCTTTTCCCCACACCCTCTCCAACATTTGTTGTTTATTGCTTTGTTTATGATGGCCATTCTCACTGGTGTAAAGTGGTATCTCATTGTGGTTTTAATTTGCATCTCTCTGATAGCAAGCGATATTGAGCATCTGTTCATGTGTCTCTGGATCCTCTGTATGTACTTCTTTGAGAAGTGTCTGTTCAAGTCCTTTCCCCATTTTTTAATTGGGTTAGTTGTCTTCTTAGAGTGAAATTGTGTGAGTTCTTTCTATATTTTGGAGATTAAATCTTCCCTGAGGTATCATTGGCAAATATGTTTTCCCATACAGTTGGCTGTCTTTTTATTTTAATTATGTTTTTTTTTTTTAGCTGCACAGAAGCTTTTAATTTTGATGAGGTCCCATTTGTTTATTCTTTCCTTTATATTCCTTGCTCTAGGGGACATATCAGTAAAAATGTTGCTGCGTGAAATATCTGAGATTTTCCTGCCAATGTTCTCCTCCAGGACTTTAATGGTGTCACAGCTTATATTTAAGTCTTTCATCCACCTGGAATTTATTTTGGTGTATGGTGTAAGTTGGTGCTGGAGTTTCATTTTTTTGCATGTGGCTGTCCAGTTCTCCCAACACCATTTGTTGAAGAGGCTATCTTTACCCCATTTGATGTTACTGCCCCCTTTATCAAATATTAATTGACTGTAAAGAGTTGGGTTTATTTCTGGGTTCTCTATTCTGTTCCATTTGTCTATGTGTATGGCCCCTTTTTTTGAAGTCTATTTTGTCTGATGTGAGTATTGCTACCCCGGCTTTTTTTTTTTCCTGGCTGTTTGCTTGGGAAATTGGTTTCCAGCCCTTCACTCTTAGTCTGTGTTGGTCTTTTGTCCTGAGGTGGGTCTCTTGTAGGCAGCAAATGTGTGGGCTGTGCTTTCTTATCCATTCAGCTATTCTATGTATTTTGATTGGAGCATTTAATCCATTTATGTTTATGGTTATTATTGATAGGTACTTACTCATTGCCATTTATGTACGTGTGTTCCTCTCCATCTCTTCTCTTTTCCTTCCTTTACTTAAAGCAGTACTTTTACTAATTCTTTTAGAGCTGGTTTGGTGGAGGCATATTCTTTTAGACTTCCTTTGTCTTGGAAGCTCTTTATTTGGCCTTCTATCTTGATTGAGAGCCTTGCTGGGTAAAGTAGCCTTGGTTGCAGGCCTCTGGTTCTCATTACTTGGAATATTTCTTGCCATTCTCTTCTTGCTGAAGTGTTTTCGTTGAGAAGTCAGCAGCTAACCTTATTGGGGCTCCCTTGTATGTTACTTCCTTTTTCTCCCCTGCTACCTTTAAGATTCTCTCTTTGCCTTGGAATTTTGCCATTTGAATGATGATGTGTCTTGAAGTGGGCCTCTTTATGTTCTTCTTGATTGAGACTCTCTCTGTTTCCTGGATTTGTGTGACTTTTTCTCTCATCAAATTAGGGAAATTTTCCCTCATTACTTTTTCACATAGGTTTTCTGTCTCTTGTTCTTCTTCTTCTCCTCCTGGCATCCCTATTATTCGAATATTATTAATTTTCATATTGTCTTGCATTTCTCTGAATCCCTCTTCATTCTTTCTGAGCCTCTTTTTCTTTTTTTGCTCTTTCAGGGAGGTTTTTTTTTTCCTACTTTCTCCTGTAACTCATTGATGCGTTTTTCTGCTTCATCAATCCTGCTTTTGATTCCTTCTACTGTGTTTTTCAGTTCAGAAACTGCATTCTTCATTTCCTTTTGGCCCTTGCTGATAGTTTCCATTTCCTTTTTCATGTTGATATAGTTTGCAGTGAGTTCTCTGTAGCTCCCCTCTAGTTTCTGGTAGCTCATTGTGAGCTCTTCAAACTTCCTGATAATCAGTGTTTTGAATTCAATATCTGATAGCTGACTTGCCTCTATTTCATCTAGCATTCTTTCTGAGGTTTCCTCCTTTTCTTTCATTGGTGGTGGTTGGGGGTGTTTCTTTATCTTCCCATCGTTTGTGAGACTCTTCTTGTTAGTCTCAGCTTCTTAAATTGGTTTGTTCTGGCTTCCTGGCTTTATGGTGTGAACTTCTGTGGTGTAATGCCTGTGAGATTCAGTGGTGTAGTCTCCTTGATCTCCCAAACTCACTGGTCTTGGGCTGTCCTTTACATTGGCTCTGAGTTTGTCTTTGGGTTTTTGTTGTTTTGGGGTCTTTCTTTTGTGGGTCCTTCCCACCAGCTGGTGAACTTATGGTCCCTCTGTTCACTACCCATTTTAATTTGTTGTGCTGGTGAAGGTGGTTTGCATTGGAGCTAGTTCTTCTGAGTGTACAGGGTTTTGAGGATTCTCTTTTGCCCTGTTCAGTTTTTTGCCCTGGGTAGTTCCTCCACTGTTTAGTTGTATTTCCAGATGGGTTTTGGGTTGAGGTTTGTGTGGTTTCTACTTCCTCCTTCACCTTCTTCTGTTGTTGTCTGTTGGTGGTTCCTTTGTTATTGGGTTTCCCCTTCCAATGGGTATCCTGATGTTCACTACTTTCACCTACTCTTTTTTTTGTGATCAGTTGGAGGGGAAGGCAAAATAGTTTATGACAGCAGGAGAGTATTCTGTGATATTTACAGTAGCAGCTGGTAGAGAAGAGATAAGTGATCCCCTGGTTATATATAGCAATAACCATAATCTTCAACCCAACTAGCCACTTTGTAGAAAGGATGAAAAGAAGATAAGGCTCTGGTTGGGGAGGGAAGGTTTGTGAGTTGGATCTAGAAAGTAGTGAGGTTGAGGGAGGTCAGATTCCGAGGTAAGGTGAGAATAAATGACAGCATATAGGTGTAGTATGAGAGAGAATAGAGTTAACCACTACAGTATTATAGTTCAAGCAACAATGAAGTCAACTAAGATCTGGGGGGAGGGGAGGTTTGTGTAGTATTTACAATAGTATGTAATAGCTATTATTTACAATAATATTAGAGCAACAATCATATGACAGAATCTATGATATACCAAGATTAGGGAGTATTGGACCTTTAGCAGTTTGCTAACTGGGCAAGGGGAAGTAAAGAACAGTAAATTAGCAATACACTATGAATGAGGGGACAGGGGAAACCTGTCAAGTGGTACAATATTTCCAGCCAAGGTAAAGAAGACTATACAGAAAGAGGAGGAATAAAAAGATACTATTAAAGTAAAAGATGTAAGAATAATGAAAAAATACAAATATGCAGTAACTTGTAGTTTTTCTGTTATAACCAAGTGAATTTTGTTTCTCTGTCTCTACTGTTGGGATGCCCCTCTTTGAGTCCAACTTGGTCTTTTCACCGTTCCAAGTCTTTTGTTTCATTTGGAGGGGGAGGGGGGCAAAAAGAAAAAAAATAAGGCAGCAGAAGAAAGGAAAAAGTGGTAGGTTTAGGAAGAAGGGAAGAAGAAATAAAACAAGAAAGAAGAAGAGAGAGGGTAAAAGTATTGAAAGATAGGAAAATAATAAAGTTTAAAAAATAAAAGATTATTAAAAACAAAAAAAAAAGAAAAAACCTCTTGTTGGCTTCCAGCTGGTCGACCGTTTTTGCTGGTCACACTAGTGGCAGCAGTCTGAGGGGCTATTGGTGTGGCTTTTCTCCCTTCCGGGTGAACTCAGCGGGTCTCACAAGTGCTCTCCCAAGATCCCGGCCAGCGCCTCTCCCCAGTGCCCCACTGACAGCATACTTTCCCCAGGATTCACAGTCTTGGGCTGGGGTGTGGGCGCACGCTCCCGGCCAGGCTTTCCTGGTCCCACAGGCTTGTGGGCCAACCTTTCCCAGTGCTGTGGGAGAACGCAAGGGCAACTCTCAATTTCCCAAGCCGGTGACCACAGATTCCACAGGTGATCAGAGCCCTCTCGTTTGCTTCCTCATTCCCATTCCTCTCTCTGACACTTTAAGCAAAAAGATCTCTCCTGGCATTTTTCAAACTTTGCCCAGCCGGGTAAGGAGGGAGCTGATGACCAGCTCTCTTCCAAGGACCTTGCTGCAAGCCCTCAGCTCCCAGAGATCAAGGAGGACCTGCCCGGGCCCTGGCAGGGCAATGCCGAGGTCATGCGGCCTCTGTGCTGTTCCCTCGGAACTTATTGACCTGCAGTCATCTCTTCACCGTGTGGTCATTCAGTGTCTGCTCCAATTTCTGGAGTCCTATTTTCCCATATGCTGGGTCCCTGTTGGCTATTTTCCGTGCTCTTTGCAAATCAGCCAGGTTTTTCTCCAGTGTGTGGGCGGAAGTGGAATCCTTTGCTCTACTCCACTACCATCTTCCCCGAGAGCTTGGAAGATTCTTTATTTAAGGTTGTTCTAGCTCCTCATGGTAGATCTATACTGCTATTAATTCCCCTCCTAGGTCTTCTTACATTGTGCCCCATAGATTTGGGGTTGTTGTGTTATCATTTTCATTTGTTTCAAGGTATTTTTTAAATGTTTTCCTTGATCTTACCCTTAACCCATTTATTGTTTAGTAACATATTCTTTAGCTTGCATGTCTTTGTGTGCTTTTCAGTTTTTCTTTTGATTGTTTTCTGGTTTCATATCATTATATTTAGAGAAGATGATTGATGTGATATCAGTCTGTAATGCCAGACTTCTGTTGTATCCTGACATGTCGTCTGTTCAGGCAAACTTCCCACATGCCCCTGAAAAGAATGTATATTTTGCTGATTGAGGTAGAATGCTCTGAACATATGCATTAAATCCATCTGATCTGGTGTGTTCCTTATGGCTGCTGTTCCCTTGTGATTTTCTGTCTGCACAATCTATTCATTGATGTCTTGGGTGTTAAAATCTCCTACTAAGACTGTTTTAGTGTCCATCTCTCCATTTATGTCCACCCAGATTGACTTTATATATTTCAGTGCTCCTAAGTTGGGTGCATAATTGTTTTCAAGAGTTATAAGGAGAAGGATTTACAGGAACTAGTATAAAGGACACATGGACAACAACTAAGAGGGTTGGAAAATGGGAGAGAGGTGGGGAGTACCTGGGGGTTGGGCTGGGATGAAAGTAAAAGACAAAAAACTGTACTTGAACAACAATTAAATTTAAAAAATGGTTAAAATGGCACATATAAATAAAACTTTATCTATATAAACATACATAGCTATGATTAAAAAATACAAGCAAAAGTAAAATAAACTAAAACAAACTAAAATAAATAAAATAAAAATAAATTAAATTGCAATTTTCCTTTAAATGCAGAATCTGGGGCTCTTCCTCTGGAGATGTTGACAAGATGAGTCTAAGAAAAATATAAGTCTAGAAAGATATATATTAAAGAGTCTCAGTTTATATCTTGGTAAAGCTAAAATTGTGAACCATTTATTGCCCAAGAGAAATGAGTCTCAATAGATTATAATACAAATCCACAAAATCTGGAACTTGTGAAAATTCCAAATTATCAGACTTAAACTCAGGTCCTCAAAGACAGAAATTAGGGAAAGAGATGCTGAAATCTGTTCTGACAAATGCTCAAGATCATCTCAGTGCAAGCTGAAGCTTGAGAGCCATCCCCTAGTGAATCCTAGAACACTTTACTACTCAACAATCTATTCAATGAGGAAACTACAAACTGGGAAATGATGAAAGCTGACTCTGGCTGTTGTAGCTCAGTTCTTTGGGCAGCATCCCACAAAATGAAAGCCTGCCAGTTCCATTACAGATCATGGCACATGCCTAGGTATTGAGTTCAGCCCCCAGTCTAAGTGCCTATGAGAGAAAATCAGCTGATATTTCTCTCCCACATTAAAGTTTTTCTCCCTTTTTTCCCCTCCCTTCCTCTCACTCAAATAAATAAATATGATGTAAATAAATATTTAA
>NW_028094486.1:0-647 GCF_014824575.4 Sturnira hondurensis
TTCTTTGTGTGGATCCGGAGTATCCAGAGCCCCAGGATGTAAGAGCAGAAGATGAGGGAACTACAAGTCGGGGTGATGGTGTAGGACAGGTTTCTTCATGGGCAGGACGTCCCTAAAAGGCCCCAACATCCCCAACAACATTCCCATTTCTGGAAAGGCAAGTGAAAATCAGGTATGTGATTACATCTGTTTCTTTCTGATGCTCCAGATCCACCTGCAGAGCTCAGACTCTCTGCACACTTACAGGAACGACTAGCTCAAGGGTTAGTGCCTGTCTCAGCTGGAGGCATAGCCCTTGGTAGACCTGGCCCGAAGCACTACCAGAAGCCAGGATGCAGGCATCTTTCTGACAAGCACATCCTCATGGAGTTGGTGAGTGAATTGAATTTCTCTACTTCCTCCTACAAGTGGAACGTACGTGAGGCCCATGACACCAGACAGTGCTTCCCTGAGGTGAGTGTTAGCCTGGACAAGTTTCCATACACATGACACCAAGATTATATTCCAGTGTCCTGGAACAGACTAGGTATAAGGGCTCCCCCAGGGACCTTCGGTTACTTTCTCTACAGTGCCCCACAAGCCAAGTAAAAAACTTCTTGAACCTCCACTTCTCCCTGAAGTTTCAAGTGCTGTAGAAGGAAAAGATG
>NW_028094486.1:757-1653 GCF_014824575.4 Sturnira hondurensis
CAGACATACTGCAGAGCAGTCAGGTGGACAGTCCTTGCAGACATTGTCCAACAGTGCAGGTGCTTCACCACAGTGATGCAGGCTCTCATTGCTGGGTGACACTCTGTGTCATTCCCTTCGGGTTGCACATCAGCAGTGCTACAGGGAATTCATAAGCGTGTCCCAAGGATGTAAAATTTTGCTGGGGTTGCCATAACATAGGACCCCACTGGGTGGTGTAGAGAGTAGACCCTTTTTTTCTGACAACTGCAGAAACTAATAGTTAGAATTGAGAGTGTCTCAGGGCTCTTCCCTTTTCAGGCTTTCCTCCCTTGCTTATATACATGGCCATTTTCTAATATTGCGACGCACAAAATCCTTTCTGTGTTTCTATGTGTCCTCCTCTCCCCTTCTTACGTCGCTGGTCCTATGGGTGTAAGACCCACACACTGAATTCACTTAATCATAATTGGTTACTGAAGGACTGCCTGATGTGGGGAACAGAATTTGTGGTAGGAATCACTGGTAGTGGAAATGCCCAGACAGGCCCCTAGTGACACCTAGGGCAGTTTTAGGCTGAGTCTTTGCAGAAGACTCAGGAGGGCTTCACAGCACAGTTGGCTGATGGGTTCAGTTATGCCATCAGCCAGTAAAAGGCACAAGTATAGCATGCTGCGGATACCAGCACATACTGGTCTGAAGTGAGAGAAAGATAGTCCCGGAGCCCTGAAATGACAGAGGTGGGTTCATGGTCAAGACTCAAATGTTCGCCCTCAAGGTTTTCACATGCCCGATCCCACATTACTCTGTACCTCCAAACCTACTACATGAGTTTCTGGATGGTAGAAGATCAGGCCTTCCATACGTTAAATCAAAGAGAAGGACAATCTTTCGTCTTCTATTTTGATCATTTCAAT
>NW_028094487.1:0-620 GCF_014824575.4 Sturnira hondurensis
AAGGAACAGAAAATTGAATTATACGGAAGTCCGACGACAACGAACTGTTCAACCGGGATGGTAAGAGGGGCAGAGCCAGCAGTAGAGCAGGGTCGGGCAGGAAAGATCCCCCAACCCAGGTGCACAAGTAGCCTGGACCCAGTCAGGGTGCGGGGCAGACTGACCATGGTCGCACATTCGTGCACAGTGAGACAAACCATGCAGGCCCCAGGGGGTGAACCCAGTGGTGGAGGGCTGACGGTGGTGGCACACTCACGTGCAGTGGGACGAAACTCGAGGGCCCCGGTGATGGTGGCAGCTGGCACACCTGTGGGGGCCACGGCAGGAGGCAGCAGACAGGACACCATTGCTCCTCGTTGACCCCGCCCCCACATACAGCATCACAACCCAGCAAACGAGTCGCCCTGTTCTGGTGAACACTTAGAGCTCTGATCCTGCTACATAACAGGCACAAACAGCCCAAAAGATGGCACAAGAAGAACTCAAAGTCCCAGAGCCGATAACTCTAAGCGACCAAGAGATTGCCAGACTCTCAGAAGCACAGTTCAAGACACTGTTTCTCAGGATACTCACAGAACTGGTTGATTATAGTCACAAAGTAGAGGAACATATGAAGGCTA
>NW_028094488.1:0-530 GCF_014824575.4 Sturnira hondurensis
TTTATTTTGGATTATGAACTAATAGTTTCATTAGAGGTAGTTTAGAAAACATCATGGAATTTAAAAAAGAAAGGCACCTATGTACCATCACAAAGAGAAAAATTACATGAATGTTTTCTTCTTTCCCTTCAGCTATTTCTCCTCTAGTGAAAATGTATTTTCTCATTTAATTCTTATAACCTTATAAAGTGGGAGCTACTATCACATGAACTTCACAGAAGAAAAATGGAAACTTAGGTAAATGAAATAATTTTTGCAATGCCACGTCGTTAAGAACTAAATGACAAAGTCCGTATTCACACTGAGTCTATCTCACTTGAATCCTGTACCCTCAGTCCCTAACTGACTTTCAGTGGGGGACTGAAAGTCATGAAAACTTTCATGTTTTAAAAGTCGAAATCATAGTACCATGAACACTAATTTATATCATCTTTTAAAAATGTTAATATATTTTTTAAATGTTAATATATATAATATATTTTAAAAGTAAGAAATATTAATATCTTATGAGAATTTTTTGTGCAAATTAT
>NW_028094489.1:0-693 GCF_014824575.4 Sturnira hondurensis
TTCCATATGTTCTGAGCCTCTCATTCCTTGGATATTTTAAATCATCTACATCCAGAGTTCTCTTGTAACACCAGTAGGAGCTAAAAAGAAATATTCAAACATTGCACACTTCAATGTATCCTGGATAGGATCCTGGGACAGAAAATGGGCATTCGGCAAAAACTAAGAAAATGAGAGTTTACTATAGATGTAGACTTAGATGTTGAGCAATTAATAATGCGTCACTGTTGGCTCATTAATTGTGGCAAATACCCCACACTAATGCAAAATAACAGGAAATTGAGTATGATGTACAAGGGAATTCACAACCTCCCTGTAAATCTAAAGCCATGGTAGCATCAAGATGTCTTTAAAAAGTTATTGTGCATACTCTTAACCTAACAGGAACATTTTATTAGCGATGGGATATAATGAACTTTTTGAATCACAGGTTCTGTATGTATTGATTTCTGTTCCCTAGAGTAGTGATTCTTAAGTTACACCCTGCAGAATCTGTTAGGAAGGGAAGTGTGAAAGCCACTGTCTAGTCTAAAGGACAGTTAAGGGGAATAATTTGAGGAATATTCCAATATTTGAGGAATATTCCAAGTACCTCAAAACAGAAAGAGCACTCGACTGAAAGGAAAACAAAACCTGCATTTTTACACTGAATTTTTAACCAACTATGGAAAACACTTCATTTCTTTAAGCCTG
>NW_028094490.1:0-1374 GCF_014824575.4 Sturnira hondurensis
GTAATACACCACATAAACAAAAGCAAACACAAAAACCACATGATCATATCAACAGATGCGGAAAAGGATTTTGATAAGGCACAACACCCATTTATGATAAAGGCACTCAACAAAGTGGAAATAGAGGGAGCATTCTTCAATATAATAAAGGACATATATGAAAGACTTACAGCCAACATCATACTCAATGGGCAAACACTAAAAGCTTTTCCACTAAGGTCGGGAAAAAGACAAGGTTGTCCACTTTCACGACTTCTATTCAATATAGTATTGGAAGTTCAAACCACAGAGAGCAGACAAGAAAAGGAAATAAAAGGCATCCAAATCGGAAAGGAGGAAACAAAACTCTCATTGTTTGCAGATGACATGATAGTGTACATGGAAAATCCTATAGACTCTACCAAAAAACTGCTCGAACTAATGAATGAATTTGGCAAAACAGCGGTTACAAAGTCAATATCCAGAAATCAAAGGCATTTTTGTACACTAACAATGAACCAGCAGAAGCAGAAATCAAGAAAAAAATCCCATTCGATAGAGCAAAAAGAAAAATAAAATATCTGGGAATAAACCTAACCAAGGAGGTTAAAGATCTGTATGCAGAAAACTACACAACACTGAAGAGAAAAATCAAGGAAGACACAAACAAATGGAAACATATACCGTGTTCATGGGTTGGAAGAATTATCATCATCAACATGTCCATACTACCCAGAGCAATTTACAGATTCAATGCGATACCTATTAAAGTGCCAATGGCATATTTCACAGACATAGAACAAACACTTCAAAAATTTATATGGAACCATAAAAGACCACGAATAGCAGCTGCAATGTTGAGAAAGAAGAACAAAGTAGGAGGGATTACAATACCTGATATCAAACTGTATTACAGGGCCACTGTAATCAAAACAGCCTGGTACTGGCATAAAAACAGGCACATAGACCAATGGAATAGAACAGAGAGCCCAGAAACAAACCCAAATCTCCACAGTCAATTAATATTCGACAAAGGGGGCAGTAACATAACATGAAGTAAACATAGCCTCTTCAACAAATGGTGTTGGGAGAACTGGACAGCTACATGCAAAAAAATGAAACTGGAGCACCAACTTACACCATATACCAAAATAAATTCAAGGTGGACAAAAGACTTAAATATAAGTTTTGAAACCATTAAAGCCATAGAGGAGAGCATTAGCAGGAAAATCTCAGATATTCCATGCAGCAATATTTTTACTGATACATCCCCTAGAGCAAGGGATAGAAAGGAAAGAATAAAGGAATGGGATCTCATCAAACTTAAAAGCTTCTGCATGGCCAAGGAAAACAGTATCAAGATAAAAAGAAAAGCAACAGTTTGGGAAAACATAT
>NW_028094491.1:0-2025 GCF_014824575.4 Sturnira hondurensis
ACAGTTCTATAACACATTTGTGTACTCTAGTTTGTGTTCACCGTCCCAAGTTCAGTCTCCTTCCATCATTATTTATTCCCTCTATACCCCCATCTACCTCCTCTCACCCTCCCCTATGGTAATCACCATGCTATTTTCTGTGTCTATAATATTGTGGGGTTTTTTTTGCTTAATTCCATCACCCAGTTGTATAGCCCCCTCCTCTGACAGTGTGACATGTGTTCTTTTTCTGTTAGTTTATTTTGTTCATTAGATTCCACTTATGAGTGAAATCATATGGTATTTGTCTTTCTCTGACTACCTTATGTTCTTCAGGACAATCCATGCTCTAACAAATGGTAATAGTCCTTTCTGTTTTGTGGTGGAGTAGTATTCCATTGTGCAAATGTACCACTGCTCTTTTATGCGCTCATGTACTGGTGGGCAATTGGACTGTTTCCAAATATTGGCTATTGTTATTAATGGTGCAATGAACATAGGGATGCGTATAGTCTTCCAAATTAGTGTTTTCAATTTCTCCAGCTACATTCCAAGAAGTGGGATTGCCAGGTCATAAGACAATTTCATTTTTAATTTTTTGATGTATCTCCATACTGCACCAATCTGCCTTCCAACTAACAGTGCATGAGGGTTCTCTTCTCCACATCCTCACCAACACTCATCCATTGATATATTATTGATAGCCATTCTGACAGTGGTGAGATGATATCTCATTGCAGTTTTGATTTGCATTTCTCTGGTGATTAGTGACCTTGAACATTTTTTCATATGTCTATTGCCCATTTCTCTGTCCTTTTTAAGGAATGTCTGTTTTGGTCTTGAGCTCATGTTTTAATTGAATTGTTTGGGTTCAATTGGTGTTGAATTTTATGAGTTTCTTTTTTTTAATATAATTTTTATTTAATTCTTTTTCACGTACAGGCTTCTGTCTTATATTCCCAACCCNTTCCACCCCCCACCCTTAGTTATTGTCCATGTGTCCTTTATACTTGTTCATGTGAGTCCATTCCCTTTTCCCCTATAATTCTCTCCCCTCTCCCCTCTGGACCCTGTCAACCTGTTCCATATTTGAGTGTCATTGGTCGTATTTTGCTTGCATGTTTGGTTTGTTTAGAATCCTGTTAACGGTGAGATCATATGATATTTGTCTTTCACCGCCTGGCTTATTTCGCTCAGCATAATGCTTTCCAGTTCCATCCATGATGTTGCAAAGGGTAGAAGAAAACATAAGCAGTAAACACTGCTTATGTTTAAAATGGAACTTGAATTTTATGAGTTTCTTTATAAATGTTGCACATGAATTCTTTATCATATGTGTTAATAGTGAATATTTTTTTCCCATTCAGCAGGTTGACTTTCCTTTATACTGATGGTTTCCTTTGCTACACGAAAATGTTTCAGTTTGATGTAATCTCATTTGTTTACATTTTTTTGTTTCCCTTGCCTGAAGAGATATATCAGAAAAAATGTTGCTAAGAGAAAGGTAAGAGTGTTTACTGCTTATGTTTTCTTCTACGTGTTTTATGGTTTCAGCTCTTACATTTATATTTTGAATCCATTTTGAGTTTATTCTTGTATATGATGTAAGAAGGTGGTCTAGTTTTATTTTTGGCATGTGTCTGTCAAATTATCCCACAGTATTTTTTTAAAGATGTTATTTATTGATTTTTAGAGAAAGGTGAAAGAAAGGAGAAAGAGAGGGAGAGAAACATCAATGTGTGGTTGCTTTCTGAACACCTTTCACTGAGGACCTGGTCCACAACCCAGGCATGTGCCCTGACTGAGAATCAAACTGCCGACCCTTTGGTTCACTGAGCCACACCAGCCAGAGCCCAACACCGTTTTTTAAATAGACTGTCTTTACCCCATTGTATATCCTTGCTCTTTTGTCAAATATTAGTTCACTGTATAAGGTATCAGTTTATTTCTGAGTTCTCTATTTTGATTCATTGATCTATATGCCTATTCTTATACCAATATCATGCTGTTTTGATTACTATGGCCTTGTAGAATATTTTGATATCA
>NW_028094492.1:0-2710 GCF_014824575.4 Sturnira hondurensis
TAAGGTTAGGGTTAGGTTAGGGTCTGGTTTGAGGCTAGTGTTAGGGTTAGTGTTAGTCTTACGTTTATGTTTATAGTTAGGGCTATAATTAGGGTTAGGGTTAGAATCAGGGTTACATTTAAGTCTAGGTTTTTTGTTAGGGTTAGGGTTAGTATTTGGGCCAGAGTTAGTGTTAGGGTTCGGTGTTAGTCCTAGAGCTATGGCTAGGGTTAGCATTCGAATTAGGAATAGGGTTATCTTTATGGTTTTGGCTAGGGCTAGGTTTAGGTTTAGGATTTCATTTAGGGTTAGGGTTAGATTTAGAGTTATGATACTGTTAGGTTTAGGGTTAGGATGAGTGCAAGGGCTACGGCTAGGGTAAGCTTTAGGATTAGACTTAGAACTAAGGTTATAGTTAGGGCTAGGTTTAGGCTAGGACTAGGACTAGGGTTATGGTTAGGGGTTAAGTTGAGGATTAGGGTTAGGGTTAGAATAAGGGCTAGTGCTAGGGTAAGGGTTAGTGATAGGGTTAGGGCTAGGGCTATTGATAGGGATAGGGTTAGGTCTTGGTTTAGGGTTAGGGCTAGGGCTAGGGCAAGGGTTAGGGCTAGGGTAAGGGTTAGGGCTTGGGTTAGGTCTAGAACTAGGACTAAACTAGGGCTAGGGCTAGGGCTAAGGTTAGTATTAGGGTTAGGTTTAGGGTCAGGGTTAGGGCTAAGGCTAGGGTTAGTGTTAGAGTGAGGGGTAGGTTTAGGGTTAGTGTTAGCATTAGGGCTAGGGCTATGGTTTAGGCTAGGGTTAGGTTTAGGGTTAGTGATTGGGTTAAGGCTAGTGTTAGGGTTAGGGCTTTGGTTAGGGCTCGGGTTAGGTCTAGAACTAGAACTAGGGCTAGAGCTCAGGTTTGGGGTAGTGTTAGGATTAGGTATACAGTTAGTGTTTGTTTTAGGGCTAGAATTATGGGTAGGGTTAAGGTTAGGTCTAGGGTTAGGGTTAGAGTTAGTGTCAGGGTTAGGATTAGGCCTAGGGATAAGTCTAGAGTTAGGCTTATGGGTAGCATTAGGGTTAGGTTTAGGGTTAGTTTTAGGGCTAGGGCTGAGGTTACGGTTATGGTTAGGATACTGTCAGGGTTAGGGTTAGAGTTAGTGATAGAGTTAGGGCTAGGTTAATGTTAGTGATAGGGTTAGGGTTTGCAGTAGGGCTAGAGCTACAGTTAGGATTACTGTTAGGGTTAGGACTAAGGTTATTTTTTTGTTAGGTTTAGAGTAAGTGTTAGGATATGTTTGGTTTTTTTTTACAGAACAATTTCATACAAGGTCTGTGGTATATCTGTATTGAATTTTTTAAAAGATTTTATTTATTTATTTGTCTTTAGAGGGGAAGGAGAGAGGGAGAGAAACATCAATGTATGGTTGCCTTTCATGCGTCCCCTGCTGGGAGTTGGCCTGAAGGAAAGTGGCCTGCAACCCAGGCATGTGCCCTGACTGGGAATCGAACCATGATCCTCTGGTTTGCAGGTGTTAGGATATGTTTAGGGTTAGGTTTAGGGTGAGGGCTAGGGTTAGGGTTAGTTTTAGGGTTAGGGCTAGGTCCAGGGCTAGGGCTAAGACTAGGGTTAGGGTTAAGGTTTGGGCCAAGTTTATGGTTAGGGTTGGGGCTAGGGATAGCCTTAGGGGTAGGGTTAGGGCTAGTGTTAGGCTTAAAGTTAGGGTTATATTTAGGTGTTGAGGTAGCGTTAGGGCTAGTGTTATGGCTAGGGCTAGGGTTAGTGCTAGGCCTAGGGTTAAGGCTAGGGTTAGGGTTAGGGTTAGGGCTAGTATTAGGTGTAGGGCTCTGGCTAGGTTTAGAACTAGGGTTAGGGTTAGTGTTAGGAGTAGGTATAGGGTTTGTGTTTGGATTAGGGCTACAGTTTGGGCTAGAGTTAGGATTAGAGTTAAGTTTTGGATTAGGATTAGGATACTGTTAGGTTTAGGGTTAAAGTTAGGGCTAGGGTTAGGGGTAGCGATAGGGTTACGGTTAGGGCTAAAGTTAGGGCTCGGATTAGAGTAGGGTTTGGTTCAGGGTCAGGTCTAAGTCTGGGGTTAGGGTTAGGGTTAGTGGTAAGGCTAGAGCTATGGTTATGTTTAGAATTAGGTTAAGGCTAGGGTTAGGGCTAGTGCTAGGTTTAAGGGTAGGGTTAGGGTTAGGACTAGGGTTTGTGTTAGTGTTAGTGTTAATGTTAGTGTTAGTTTAAGGGCTAGGGCTATAGGTAGGGTTAGGATTTGTGTTAGGGTTAGGTCTAGGGCTACAGTTTGGTTTAGAATTAAGACATGAATTAGGGTTGTGATTACAACTAGGGATTGGGCTATGGTTACTGTAAGGACTAAGGTGAGGTCTAGGGCTCGGGTTAAGATTAGGATTAGGATTAGGATTAGTGTTAGGGTTAGGGTTAGAACTAGGGGTAGGGTTAGGTTTTCATCTAGGGTTAGAGTTAGGGTTAGGGTTAGAATTTTGGTTAATAATTGGGTTAGGGCTAGGGTTAAAGTTTGGGGTATATTATGGAAAGAATTAGGACAAAGGCTATGGTTAGAACTAAGCCTAAAGCTAAGGCTAGGACTAGGTTTAGGATTAGTGTTAGGGTTAGGGTTATTTTTATGGTTAGGGTTTTCTCCAGGAAAAAAGAATAGCCTAACTACAAATTCGTGTAGACTGTACTATGTAATTAAGTACAGAATTGTGAATGTCTAAGTGTTAG
>NW_028094493.1:0-1113 GCF_014824575.4 Sturnira hondurensis
CTCCCGCAGCTTTCAGGGCCCAGAGGCTTCCATCTATGGCCAGCGTCAGGGCGTCTGCCACAGAGGACTCATCGGGAGCCTGGCACCTGCGAGTATAGACAAAAGCAGCAGTGGCAGGGATGGCTGCCCTTGGCCAGCCCGTAATGCCTCGGAGCCACAGCGTTAGGGGTGTAGAGGCTTCTGTCTGCGGCCAGTGCCATGGAGGACTCAGCGGGAGCCCAGCACCCAGTGGAGCCTTGGGCCTGCGGTGGGGTCCTTGGAAGAGAGATGGCTCCGTTCCTCCCCATCTAGGCAGGGCTGGGTGGCAGAGACCTGTCTGCCTAGGTGTGCAGGGAGGGTGGCAAGGACAGGGGGCCATGTTCAGTTGCAATCTCTGTGGTCGCCAGCCCAATAGCCCGCCAGCCCAGGAAATTTCAGAGGAGCATTGTCCTAACCAGTCAGGTTGGGGATTGGGCTGGGCTGAAAGGCATGATTTCTGGAGAAGTTTTTATTGGAAAGTGGACTGAGGTGTTCTCCTGTGAAGGCAGCTTGACTTGCTTCTCACCCAGCCACAGGACTGGGAAGGATCAGTACCAGATCCCGTGGGACCCAGGCAGCCTACCGGGTGGGCAGGCACCCACACCCCAGTCTGGTAGCCTGGCTGGTGCGAGGGAGCTCACCTGGGCCTACAACCCAGCCCACAGAAAGGTCCTGCCAAAACCAGAAAAACTGGATTGGACAGTTTGAAACCAACAAGTGAGAGTTTGTTTTTTCTTAGCTTTTTTAAAACTTTTTTTTAACTTTTTTTTTTAGTAATCGTATATATTTTTAATTTTATTGTTGCTGTATCTTTCAGTACTTTGTTCCTCTCCTTTCTTTTTTCCTGTTTTAGTCCTTCTTTCTTTCATTCCAAACTTATTGCTTTTTCCTCACTTCTCCTGCCCTTTTTTTTTTGTGCTTGTATGTTTGTTTGTTGCTTTCTATACCACTGTAAATACTTCACAACACACCTCTCGGGTCTTAGCCTACTTTACAGGTTCCTGAATTCTATTACTGTAGTGATTAACTCTACTTGCTCACACGCTACACCTATTTACTATTCTTTAGTCCCACCTTACGTCAAAATCTGACCAC
>NW_028094494.1:0-1382 GCF_014824575.4 Sturnira hondurensis
AATTGGGTTGCTTGTCTTCTTTGAGTGGAGTCATGTGAGTTCTTTGTATATTCTGGAGATTAAACCTTTGTCTGAGGTATCATTGGCAAATATGTTTTCCCAAACTGCTGCTTCTCTTTTTATCTTGATACTGTTTTCCTTAGCCATGCAGAAGCTTTTAATTTTGATGAGATCCCATTTGTGTATCCTTTCCTTTATGTCCCTTGCTCTAGGGGACGTATCAGTAAAAATATTGCTGCGTGGAATATCTGAGATTTTTCCTGCCAGTGTTCTCCTCTAGGACTTTAATGGTTTCACGGCTTATATTTAAGTCTTTTATCCACCTTGAATTAATTTTGGTGTATGGTGTAAGTTAGTGCTCGAGTTTCATTTTTTTGCATGTAGCTGTCCAGTTCTCCCAACACCATTTGTTGAAGAGGCTATCTTTACTCCATTTTATATTACTGCCTCCTTTGTCAAATATTAATTGACTGTAGAGAGTTGGGTTTATTTCTGCCCACCCACTTGGTTTTGTCCATGTGCCCTTTATAGTTGTTCCTGAAAACCCTTCCCTCTGTGAGGGAATGAGTTTATTCTTTATATGGTGTAAAAAGATGTTCTACTTTCATTTTTCTGCATATACCTGTCTGTCTGATTTTCCCAGTTCTGCTTATTAAATAGACTGTCTTTATGCCATTGTATGTTCTTGTTTCTTTTGTCGTATATTAAATGACCATATAGGTATGGATTTATTTCTGGGCTCTCTGTTTTGTTCCAGCGATCTAAATGTCTTTTTATGCCCGTACCATACTGCTTTACTATATCCTTGAAGTATATTTTGGTATCAGGTAGCGTGAACCTCCAACTTTGTTGTTTTTTTCCTTCATGGCTATTGGGGGTCTTTTGTGGTTTGGTATAAATTTTGAATTATTTGTTCTAGTTCTGTGTAATATGCCATTGGTAGTTTGATACAAATTGCATTGAATTTGTAGATTTTTTTTTGGCTTGTATGGACATTTTAGTGATGTTACTTCTCTCTCTCCATGAGCATGGTATATGTTTCTACTTATTTGTATCTTCTTCAGTTTCTGCTTTTTAAAATATATTTTATTGATTATACCATTACAGTTGTTCTATTCCCCTCCTTCATTCCCCTCCACCCACACACCCCCTCCCCCCACCATTCTCCCCCCCTTAGTTTATAACCATGTGTCTCAAGTTCTTTAGATTCTATATTTCCTATACTATTCTTGCCCTCCCCCCTATCTATTTTCTACCTACCGTCTATGCTATTTTCTGTGCCTTCTCCCCCCTTTTCCTCTCACTCCCATGTTGCTAACTCTCCATGTGTTCTTCATTTCTATGGTTCTGCTCCTGATCTAGGTGTCCTCTTGGTTTGCTTT
>NW_028094495.1:0-585 GCF_014824575.4 Sturnira hondurensis
GTTATGTTTAGTGTTTTCCACTATCTTCATTGAGGGAAAAGCCCTTGGACATTTTGGGGGGGAGGTGTGGGAGTAGAGGGACATTGTTTCAATTTGCGTTCAGTTTGGAGGTTTGCAGTGTGACCCTGTCGCTTACCCGTAAGTGGAGTAGTTGCGAGCTGGAGCTTCAGGGCGGTCACTGGCCACCAGGGCCGTGCTAGTTCGCGGTGGAAATCCAGAAAGAGTTTAATTCATGAATGTTCACAACTCTGTACATATGTCTCAATATATTCTGAGATCGTGCAGGTTACTTTTGTATTATCTTTGCTTCTTTTTATTTTTCTTCATCACATATTTCTTCTTTGAAGTAAAGAGTCAGGAATGTCCATGCCCGTGGGAACTTGATTGATGGCCCGAGTGAGTGACTCAGGCGTGAAAGAAGGATGAGGCAGTTGCAGCGCCCGTGGTCCGAGTTGCGGCCAGCCGGCCAATATAGCAGCCTCCCCTTACCCGCGGCTCTCCATAGTTTCTGTTGCCCGGGGTCAACTGTGTCTGAAAACACTAAATGGAAAGTTCCAGAAATAAACAATGCAATAAACAATTCAT
>NW_028094496.1:0-797 GCF_014824575.4 Sturnira hondurensis
GATAGCAAGAAGGAAGGCCTATCAGGCAGGAAAGGGTGTGGTGTGTTTAAGAGGCCACAGGAGACCGGCCTGGCTGGAGTGCAGCAATGGAGAGAGTCCTGCCGCTCTGGCAGGACAGCAGGACCCAGATCACCAGGGGCCACGATCATGAAAATGTCACAGTGAACATGGCCATACCCCCACCTCCTGCAACACACACACTTGTTTTTAAAAAGAGCTTTATTCAACATCACTGGCATGTAAAAAATGCATATACTTAAGGTATATAACTTAATATTTTGATATATGTATACACTGTGTCAAGATCACTATAATTAACCTAATTAACATGCATCACCTCTGTAGAGTTACCACCTTTTCTGTGTATGTGCACATACACTTTTAGGATTTGTAAGTGTCGGTGTGTGTGCTAGGAGTAATGATTGCAGCTCAATTCCTTGAATGCCAGGCTGACTCCATAGTTTTGGGTGTAAATCAAGTCACTAAAAGGAAGGGTTGCTGCAGTTTAACATTATGATCACCGCCAACGAACACGGGCAGGATGAAACCTGTTTGATTGTCCTACCACATCACCCCGTCCAAGTGTTGTCATGAAAGAGGAATGCCGTTTAAAAAAGAAAGGAAGGGAGGAAGGAAGGAAGGAAAACTAATCAGAACCACCAGAACCACTGCCATGGAACCACCACTCTGTCAATAAAATGGAAAAGAAAAGTATGTCTTTCTTCCTCCATAATGAGGACATCCTAAGTGCAAATCATTCATAACTTAAAAACCCATTTAAAATTAATTAGAAACTA
>NW_028094497.1:0-619 GCF_014824575.4 Sturnira hondurensis
AAGTTCTCTGAAAATATGATTGTCCCATTTTTTTTGTAAAACCAATTTATTAATGTCCAAAATCATTCTCAGTGTTTAATATTAACAAAACCTGAATTCAAATTCTCAATATACAAATAAAAGCCAGAGGCAAAAGCATTACAATACATTCATTGAAAATATAAAGGTTTCCCTGACTGGTGTGGGTTGGATATTGCTCCATCAAGGAAAATGTCACAGGTTCGATTCCCAGTCAGGGCAGGTGCCTGTGTTGTTGCAGGATCGGTCGGGGATCCAGCACAGGAGACGCAACCAATCTATGATTCCCTGTCTTTCTCCCTCTCTTCCTCTAAAATTAAATAAATAGAATCTTTAATAAATAAATAAAATAAGATATAAAGGTTTAGACTTTTGCTTTATGCTAGTGCAGTTGCAGATTTGTATTTCTCTTTCAAGTCTTGTGCATTTCGCAGCAACATGCGGGGTTTGCTTTCTGATATTCATCTGCCCTTGTGGGTTACTGGTTGGCATGTTGCTCACGCACCCCTGCATTTTCAACTTGGCTTCTAATGTGACTACATCTATTTTTTCATGAATTATCATTCCAAGACTTTTGAAAAGTATATTAATATCCATAATA
>NW_028094498.1:0-1344 GCF_014824575.4 Sturnira hondurensis
TGCCCCACTGGGAAGGTTAGGAGGAGACTGAGAGGATGCAGCCCAAATCCCTGAGAGCAGCCAGAACTGCCCTGGGATCCTCCCCTGCCTTTTTCTCACTGGTTGTAACTGGGGGCTCTTGAATTCTTCCACTGACCTTGACCCAGCAACTCCTTGTTTGTGAGCCACTCAATAGAGACTTGGTCAGTCATCCAACCAACAGCATAAACTGAAGTGCTCAGTATATATACAGACCTGCATTCAAAGAACTAAAGAGTAGAGATCAAAAGAGAGACTTTCCTTGGCCCCAAGGCATTTGATTATGTTGGAGTTAAGGACGAGGAACAGAGAAGAGCTAGGATCACTGTAAGAATCAAAGGGAGACACAGGCACGCCTTTTCTCAGTTTTGGCCCCTGATCACCAGAGCTGCATCAGTTCTGCTATTAGGAAAACTTGGTACTAAGGATCACCTCACTCTAGGAAATATGTGGACCAACTTTAGAAAGAAGCACAAGCATGTATCACAAGTCTACAAGTTTTGGCTTTGACCAAAAAGCTTCTCTCATTTCTCCTTGTGCGGCCCCTTCCCTATTTTGTTAGCCTCTGTTTGTCAAGTCAGCCTAGTGCCAGCCACTGACACCAGTCACATACAAACAGTTCTGTATGACATCAATGCTTTGATTCCAAACTTACTAAGCCATAAGATTTAACTGCCTCCACTCCTATTATGAAGGGTAATCAAAGACTGCAGAATTTTTTTCCCTTTTTTCTACTGCTGGAAACTACAGCTTACATGCATTCATTTATTACAGATCTGTAGAGATAGGAGAACTCTTGGTGTTTGCCTAACTTGTTCATTGTGCAGGCAAAGAAAATATGGCTTGAAAAGCTAGTGTTTCATCATGTCACCTAGATGGTTTATTCATACAGGTCGAAACCCAGGTCTCCAGTTCTACATACACCTTGAACCTCATCTACTTTTTTTCCCCAAGAAGGAAATGAACTGGTTGTTTCTTTACTTTATTATTTCTACACAGCTCCTTGGCTATTACATATGCAACTCCATGTCTCCAGTTACCAGACTTGATACTTGAACTTCCTTTGAAAACTCTCATAAGGTCATCACTCATCTTCTCTGTCCTCCCACCAGGCTGGGCTCCCAGACAGGGAGATGAGGCTGTACTGATCCCTGTCACCCAGCACCTGCCACTGGGCCAGGCATTACTTAGCACCCAGTAACATGTTCACTAGGCCAAGTCAGTGGAACAGAATTCTCTAATTATCCCAAAACATCGAGGGTGAGGCAATTTATTAATAAAAATAGTTTATCATCTAGAAACAACAAAATGTATTAGGAAAAAAGG
>NW_028094499.1:0-628 GCF_014824575.4 Sturnira hondurensis
CACTGTGTGGAATTATCGCCTAAATCCTATTCACACCGCAGGGTCACATCTTGACCATCCTCTCTGGACAGGTATATTGGGGTCTGAGTGATCCCACCACCCATTGCACCTATGGAAGAAAGAGGAAAGTTCTGAGTGCACAGCCCAGGAGAGTGCTTCTATGCTGTTATGGGAAAAAGCTTAGTTAGACATGGAGCTTGTTACTCTCAGGACAGGAATTTGTTCCCTGAACCCAGGACTCACCTGCTCCCAGGAGACAAAGGGCCATGCAGCAGAGCACCTGGCTGCTCATGGTGGAAGGGGGTCCCCTTGTAGCTATATAGGCACTTGCAGGAAGACAAATGAGGAAAGAGACTTAGATCTGGGGATCCCCTCTGTGTGTGTGCAGAATGTGCAGAAAGATAGAAAGACAGTGGGAAGAGACCCTGGAGGTATGCAATTTGGACTCCCTAATTTAGCAGACGAGGAGACAGAGCAGAGGAGACCTGGATTACTTGTGCCCCATCCCCTTGTGCCTCCCTCTGGCCTGAGTGGCTGGCACCCAGCAGAGTCTCACTGTGATTGGCCTGGTGGCTGTTCCCATCCTAGTTAGGGTGAGGTCTGCTCATGACAGCAGCCTGTAGACACA
>NW_028094500.1:0-858 GCF_014824575.4 Sturnira hondurensis
AAAAAATTGTTCTGAATAGGAGACAAGAGACCATGGGGTATCTCTTGGCATTGATAAGCTTAACATAGAGATGTTCTTTTTTTTTTTAGAGATTTTCTTTATTTATTTTTAGACAGAGTGAAGGGAGGAAGAGAACATCACTGTGTGGTTGCCTCTCATGTGTCCCCTACTGGAGACCCTGCCCACAATCCAGGCATGTGCCCTAACTGGAATCGAACTGGCGATGGAACCAGCAATCCATTGAGCCACACCAGCCAGGACATAGTGATCTTAATTCTAAACCATGTTTTTAAATATGCAGCCCAGTAGTCATCAGTCTAGGAGTCATAATATCTACTTTCTTGTTACCTTGCAAAGAACCATTTGCTTCAAGCCCTGTTCTAGGTCACTGCCCAGTTTAACATCTGGAGGTTTGAGGCACAGGGACGTGAGAGGCAGTTGTTCCTCTGGGAAGGCCACTCGGGCTCCACGTTAAACTGACTCCACTCATATTGACCTTTACAACACAAAACTCGTGTTGAATCTGAAAAAAATCTAGGCATTTTTACTCCCACAGCTTGGCCCCAGCACCTGCAGGACCTGCGGACACCCCACTCGGGGAGGCTGAGTGCTTGCAAACTTCAGAGCAGGGAGCCAGTGGAGCAGAGACCAGGCCTGAGGCCCTCGTCTGGCTCCAGGGCGCTGTGATGGGCCGTTCAGTGGTCCGTACAGACAGAGTCCTAGTTCTGCCCTGAACAGAACTCTCAGGCCTCTGAGAGCTCGACCAGGCATCCAATTCTGCTCCCTACCTCATGGGACGCAGGGACGTTCCTGAAAGCTCTCATCAATAAGCAGAGGAGTATAAATGCTTTTTAAAAA
>NW_028094501.1:0-997 GCF_014824575.4 Sturnira hondurensis
CTGGACTCTACTCAAGATTGCACAGGCCTGGATCAGGATGGAGAAATGTGCTACCCTCAAAAACACAGTCAGAGGGCCTGAGACAGGGAGGTGGTGGGGGGCAGGGGGACTGGCAGCAGCGGACACTCCAGGCCTGACTTCTGGCTCTTATTCCCAGCCCTGTAAGGCTGAGGGCCACAGGCAGGGCCTGAGGGTCTGCAGTCTTGACCAGTGCTGACTCCTCCTCCTGCCAGTAGAGCCCCTGGGATCAGGGCTGAGAGGTGTTTGGCCCCTGCTGGCAGGATCGGAGCTCCCTGTCTGACTGGACTCTGGGTCTTGGGGTGGAATGAAGCTGACCATCAGCTAGGAGCCTGTGGGGAACCACCCAGCCCCTGACCCCTGGCTCCCAGCCCTGCCCCTGCCAACACCCCTGACTGTGGTTTGTCTCCGCCAAGCATCTCACTTTGGTGTCTTGGTATTTGGTTTCTTTCTTCTTTGTAAGTGTCATTTGTAAAACTCTAAATGCCCATGGTTATACCTTTAGACTGGAAAGAACAAAAGTAAAATAACACAAATAAAAAAAAACATATTGTGCTTTAAAGTGAGTTCCAACAAATGTCCATTGAATGAAATTATATAAGGTATATTACTTGCTCTCATTGCTAATAATCTAGAAATCAGGTACAGATGGTAACTAGACAGTCCTTTTATATAGATGTTATAGCATACACTTCTAAATAACCCCCCAAACAACTCACAGTTGGAGTTAGAAATAACCTAAACTGAGTGATGATAAAATTACTGCACACGAAAGCCAGATCACTCAGATCCACAATCGACCAAGGTCAGCGGTTCTCAAGCACCAGTGATTTTGCCCCCAGGAGGTCACTAGGTAAAGCAGGGACACATTTCAGCTTGTCATGAGGGCTGAGGTGAGGGAGGGCATTACTGGCCAGCAGTGAAGAAAGGTAATGGATGCTAACGAGCACCTGCAATGCAGAAAAAAACCCAGAAGAAA
>NW_028094502.1:0-4421 GCF_014824575.4 Sturnira hondurensis
CAGATGCTGCCCCGCAGGTCCCCTTCCCAGACATCAGCTGTGAAGATGCAGAAGGGGCTTGAACACCACATGATGATGTCCACAGGGGGTGACACTGAACCCACACAAGGAAAAGTGCGCACACGTCACCAGGAATTCCTCAGTTCCCCTCTCCCCACAGTTGCCGTTTGGAAACTAGCCAGGACGTCTGAAAGGCTAAGATGAGATTGGAACGACAGTCCCTCATCTTCCAGGTGGCTTGCACCTGAATAAAACCACTTTCTCATACACCAGCTGCCCTCTCAAGTACTGGCTTTCGAAGCAGGGGCAGCTGGACTTGCATTCGGTTACAAAATGACTGTCATATTCCACTCTGCATTCGCCACGATCTAGTCACAAAAATTCCCTGTGGGGGTCATTTTTCTGAACATCTATTCCCAAAGCAACAGCACCTGAGAGAATGTCTGCACATTGTTGAGAGAAAAGAAGCAGAACACATTTTTCTTCTCATTGTCCCTCATCTTTGACTGAGCTTGGGGCTGAGCTTGGAGAATGGGACTGGCAGACTCTGTGGTCTGTAGGAGTCTATCTGCTCCTTGCTCCTGCCCTGCCCCGGCCCAGACCCCTGAAGCACTGTCCGGGACACAGCACCACTCATAGACTGTCTACTCATTACAATGGGCTTTTAAAAAATGGACTCTTTGTTCCACAAGGAAGAAACAGCTGGTTGTCCTTGGTTCTTCGAGGAGCTTCATGTGTGGCTGGCTTCCATAGTAAACCTGCCAGGTTGCTACCTGACTCCCACTTCTGATGAACCCCTAAGTACACCAACCCCTAAATATCTACACAGGATTTTGTTGAATTTTCTGAAACAAGCCTGAAACTCTAGAATTCCTGATAGCATGACCATGTCTTCCCAGTTCTAGAACTTTCCTGGACTCTACTGAGTCAGTCTAGGCACTGGCCTCATTATTGGGCAAACCAGAATAGATGTTCACCTTCCCTGATAAGTTTCTCATAATGTTCTTCTTCATTTCTGTTCCAATATTGTCCCAGTTACCTTCTTTGATGCCCCCGCACCCAGTAAATGACCAGCACCTCAATCATCTAAGGGGATGAGTCACCAAACAGTGAGCAAGGGCCTCTGTTCACAGAATCTGAACATCTCAACTCATGGCCCCTGGTCTATTTCAAGCTGGTCAGAGGCAGCACCTGCCCACTGGGCCTGTGTCTGGAGGAGAAAGCCTGTAGGCAGTGGTGGGGCCATTGGTGTTTTCACCTGTGCCTGTGAGCCATCAGAGCTCCACAGGTGTGGAAGGGTTCCTGGGCATCTTCACAAAGTGAAGACAACCTGTGGAAGGGGAGGATGTTTGCAAACCATGTATTCCACAAGGGGTTAATATCCAAAATATGTCAGAAAAATACATTTCTAATGTGTTTATGGCCAGAGGTAGGCTTGGACTTGGAGCCAGTCTCTCAGGAAAGGAAGGGGCCCCACACTTCCATGCAAACTGTGAATTGTGGGGACACTTTCTTTCTTCATGCTTGCATTTCAAAGATCTGTGACTCAGGTCCTAGAGAAAAACACCCCTGGTTGTTAACCCACATAGGGGCTTCTTTAGTTATTTTGTAGATTTACAAACAATTTCAAGAGGAGAGGAAAGAATTTACAACACAAGTTTTCTAATCTAAATGCCAAAAACAGGAGAGGATGGCTTCCCTTTTTCTTTGACTAGGGAACACCCTCCCTGATAAGATTTTTATTTACTATTACACCATCAGATCTCATTTAGAAAAGAATTCATTTGGGGGGACTCCGTAATAGGGAGCCAGGCATCACTGTAGTCCCATCTTTGAGTGACTGAAGGATTCCACAATGACAAGCACGTTTCCTGCTTCTCGCCTGCTGTGTGGACATGCCCTGCACATGCTGAGGGGACAGCAAGAAAGGATGGACTCTTCCCAAAATGGTTTCTGGTTCTATAGGGAAGAGATATTTGGTGAGCCTCTCTCCTGTTCTTCTGGAGTTCTCACTGAAGTCTAATTTCCTCGGCTATCTAAATACATTTTTAGCTAGAGTTCACATTATGATGATCACTAAGCACACAAGAATTAACTATCTGTGCAAGATGTTGTTGACCTTCTGATGGGCACTGGGTTTAAGTTCAAGAAGACCTGGTAGATGGCCATCCTCACTCTCTGGGTTGTAGTCCCGGAAGTCGCACTGTGCCCAGGGGTCCCTCACTCCTGTTTAAGCCAGAATGTTGGTCACTTTATCCACTAACTCGGTCTTTCTCACCATGTTCACACATTTTAATTTTTTCACAGTCCTTTTTCATTATATTCTTTAGTTCCCACAAAATGGTAATTACCCCCATGCTTTAATCCCATATGACACAAAGAATGATTTAGATTGACCCTGGAGCCACTCACTGGTCAGAGCACCAAGAGGAAGGGGCGTCTTCTCTTGAAGACAGAGAATACAGCCCTGAGTCACAGCCCAGCTTTGGTCCAATTCAGGACAGAGGGTGCAGTGCCTGTAGGGTGTGTCTTGTGGAGGCAACAAATAGGAAGTGGGGGAGCTGAGTTCTGCTCTTTATCTTTGGAGCGATCCAGCACTTGCCCGCCAAACATATAACGCGACCCATTTTCTAAATGAATATTCTACATGTGAGTAGGAGGTCAGGTCGCCACCAATGCTCCTCCTGTATGTCTGATTCTGAGGTGGTGCAACCATTTCCTTTTCAGGGGGTCGTTAGGTGTTTTGTATTGTGCAGTATGTAGAAAACCAGTAGGTAGATGTTGAGTAAACAGGATTACTCCCCATAGGACATTTCTGGAAAAATCATCTCTCTGTGTATCTGTTTTCTTGATACAGGAAACAATTTGCAGATATGGCGACCCACATTTTCTCAAGTAATACAATTTCTCTCTCTCTCTTAATTGAAATTTTTGGTGACTGTTTGTCTAACTTTGTCAAAATGTGCCAGATAATTTTCAGTAGAGAGATTTCAATGTTTCGGTGTCCTCACTGTAAAATCACCCCCCAGGTGGCATCATCAATGTAACCAGATGATCAATACTCAGATTCCCACTCAGCTGCCTGCAGATTTCAGCGTTGGGTGTCACGTGTTTTCCACAGCATTTTTCCACATATTTTACTTTTCTTAATAAATTGTGTTTATGCAGAGAAACATCAGTTTTAATTTGTACAGAGAGATAAGTGAATTGAGGTTAATTGTGTATATGTTTAATTTATATACATTGATGTAATTGATTAACAATGATTTTTTTCTATTTGTCCTTTTCCTCCCAATGTATGGCACTTTGTTTCTTTTAACTGTTTCATACCTTAATGTGTGGGCATATGTGTCCAGGATATTTCAAATGAAATTGGACACCTGTAGCTTGGAAGGAGGATCCTCCTTTTGCAGTAATAGGACATGGAATAGAGGTCAAGGTGGATCCTCACAAAGCTCAGACATTTGCCTCTTGCAGAAAATGCCTGGACACCTGCCGTGTCCCCATGGGGCCCCGCCACGGTGATTCTAAGAGAGAAGAAGATTCAGACTTCTGGTCTCTGGTCCAGGCATGCATGCCATGCCTGGTGTATTTCTGAGCGGGTCATTGATTTATTAGCTCTCTCCAATTGTACACATTATTGTCTAAACTAGTGTAAAAAGTAATGCAGCATCTAAATGTGGAAAACACACAAGCAATAGTCACACAGCTGAAAATATCACTTCCCCCAAACATCCTTGTCCTTCTCCCTCCACCTCAGAAGCCCAATTTCAGCCTCTCCCACCTTTAGCCATGAAGTCTCTTCCCTTGTTCACCTGGAAATGTCTGTCATAAGATATTAACAGTGATGTCAAAATAGGTTTCTGTGAACATTCACACACCATAGAATACCTGTCCGTTTCCTGAGGGGACATTTTTATTCTGGGAGGATCAGTTAGCTGTAATTGGAGCCCTAGCACCCAACCAGTGTAACTCCAGACACCCCTTAGGGTAAGCACCACTCTGTTGATGAACAGACTTTGCCTCAGGAAGGCACAGAGCTCCCACGTCAGTGGTCAGTGTGCACTACGTGGGTGAGACAAGGAACATCGCCTGTCCCATTGAACAGATTTACTTACCCAGAGGTCCCGGAGCTTGTGCCCTTAGAAAAATCCTGACCCAAGGTCCCTTCTTCTTGATCCTTTCATCTTGGAGTCCATGTCCTGCTTCCTATTGCATTCCTCTGAATCCTATTGTGTTCCCTCTCCTCCAAGCAATATTTTTTCTGTTAACATTTTGAGGAGCCAATTGGCCTCTTGTCAGTCCATTTTTTTGATGCGACCCTCCCGCTGGGGTTGATTTTGTTGTCTGTCCAATGTATTGATAGTACGTGTAGGAGCAGAGCAGGATTTTCAGCTCCCACTCAGGTGCCATTCCTGGAA
>NW_028094503.1:0-1044 GCF_014824575.4 Sturnira hondurensis
GTTAGCTCATTGTGCTTTCCATTTGCATTTCCCTAATGACTAGTGACATTGAGCATCTTTTCATGTGCCTGTTGGCTATTTGTATATCCTCTTTGGAGAAATGTCTATTTAGGTCCTCTGCCCATTTTTAAACTTTGATTTTTTTTTTGGTGTTAAATTTGTATGAATCTTTTATATATTTTTTGGATATTAATTTCTTATTGGATGTATTGTTGGTGAATATCTTACACCATTTGGTAGGTTGTTTTTTCATTTTCTGAATGGTTTCCTTGACTGTGCCAAAAATTTTTAGTTGGATATAGTCTCGTTTGTTTATTTTTTCTTTTGTTTCCCTTGCCTGAGGAGACATAGCCAAAAATATATTATTAAGAGTGATGTTTTGCACTTCCGCCAAGATGGAGGCATAGGTGGAAACACTGTGCCTTTTCCCACAACCAAGTTTGAATACAACAAAGGTTTGGAGAACAAAGACACAGCCAAAGAACAGAAAATTGAATTATATGGAAGTCCGACAACAATGAACCCGTTCAACCAGGACCGGTAGGAGGGGTGGAGCCAGCAGCGGGACAGGGTCGGGCAGGACAGATCCCCAGACCTAGGCGCGCAGGTGGCCCGGACCCAGTCGGGGTGTGGGGCAGACTGACCGTAGTTGCACATTTGCGCACAAGGAGATGGACCACGCAGGCCCCAGGGGGCAAACCCAGTGGTGGAGGGCTGACGGGCGGTGGCACACTCCAGTGCAGTGGGACGAAACGCGCGGGCCCCAGTGACGGTGGCAGCTGCGGCACCTGTGGGGGCCGCAGCAGCAGGCGGCAGACGGGACGCCATTGCTCCTTGTTGACCTCGCCTACACATACAGCGTCACAACCCAGTGACTGAGTTGCCCTGCTCTAGTGAACACCTAGGGCTCCGATACTGATACGTAACAGGCATGAACAGACCAAAAGATGGCGCAAGAAGAACTCACAGTCCCAGAGCAAATAACTCTAAGCAACCAAGAAATTGCCAGCCTCTCAGAAGCATAATTCAAGACACTGTTTATCA
>NW_028094504.1:0-640 GCF_014824575.4 Sturnira hondurensis
GCACAAAGGCAGATCTCCATGCCAACAGGATGGGAGCTGCGAGGGCGGGCTCAGAGGGGATTGGTCCACAGGGGAAAGTGGGAGGGGGTGGATGGGGCAGGGGTCCTGGGACACTGGCCAGCTGGGACCCTGCCCTGGGGGAAGCACAGGTGGAGAACCAGATGGGGCGGGCTGGGCGCTGCTAGGAGCCCCTCTGGCTGCTGCTTATTTGCTTTTGTAGTTAAATGCCCAGAGGAGGCGTGATGTGTTCTGTAAGTGGGGAGAAAGGAAAAGTGCAGATAAGCCCAAAGAAGAAGAAAATGTCACCCACAGTTTCATTGCCCAGGACAGTCACCATGGATGTGTGGGCCCTTATTCTTCCACCTTTTCAAGGGCTCATCCCATCTTCTGTCATTTATCTGTCATTTATGATTTTTTAAACAACGCTTCCTTAACACTAAAAATATAATACAAATATTTCCCTAACCATGAAGTACTCTCCCGTAACTTTGGTTTTTGTAGTTGTATAGCATTCTGTGGTAAGAATAGAAAATAGCTTATTTACCCAAAACCATCATTGGGGAGCCCGGGGCACTGCCCCACTTTCCTGTCACAAACAGCGTGAGCGCTCCCAGAGACCACCGTGTCCCCAAGGTCATTT
>NW_028094505.1:0-745 GCF_014824575.4 Sturnira hondurensis
AATGTCCTAATTTCATCACACAAACTATCCAGAGCATGTGAAGTAAACCAAAACTTCCAAAAGAGTTAACAGACTTCATTTCTCTTTAGAGAGAAGGGAAGGGAGGGAGAGAGCAGGGAGACACCCATGTGTAGTTGCCTCTCACGCACCCCCCGCTGGGGACTGGCCTTACAAACACAGGTATGGGCCCTGGAGTGGGAATCAAACCTGTGACCGTGTCCTTCACAGGCCGTCAGTCAATCCACTGAGCCACACCAGCTGGGGCCTAAATGTCCAATTTTTTTAATAAAATAAGTGTAGCATAATATAGACTTGTTCAAAGTAGCTCAGAATCACTTAGTTTATGGTGGTATTACTTAATAATATTACTCATTTCCCTCATTACCGAAGAATATTGTTGCAAATATTGTCAAAATGTTAACTTAAACTTCACAGTATGCAACAAAACTAAATATTCCTTTACCAGTGACACACTAGTCTACTTTGGAAATCATACACTTAAGGCATACACTCAAACTTATAAAAACATGCATATGTTCATGTATCAATTGATTGAAACAGATGTGGTGTATACGCACGTAGTCGGAGCTCCAGCCCGGGTTCTCCTACGGCAGCTAGGGCCAGTTTGCTGCCCAGAGCATGCCCCGCAACCCCTCCCATCCCTAGTGAGGCCTGAAGCAGGGTCTTCACTTTCTGGTTAAAGAAAGCACTAGTCTTCTAACTAGTGAAGATCCACCATTGGGCT
>NW_028094506.1:0-753 GCF_014824575.4 Sturnira hondurensis
TTCCTTAACATGTTAATTTCTCAATCATTTTCTTATTGATATGTATAGTTTTTATCATAAATATATTAATCATTTATCATTATTTACATATGTTTTTAGTTTTTTTTTACATTCAGAAGCTTTATATTTTTAGGTAATCGGATATATATGTTCTTTTTCTTTTGATTTTTTTCTTTGTTATTTTCTCAGTGAGGCATGTATATACTCTAAGTAACATATAGCTTGGTTAACAGTGACTTACATAAGAGAGTGTGGTTTTCATTTTTCTTTTTCTTTCTTTCTTTTTTTTCCTGCATAAGCAGATGTACATAGAAAATTGTGATGGCAGTAGGTTAGCTTTTCAGTGATATTTCAGAACCAGGCTCTTTTTTCTCTTTGTAGTCTAATGTCTTTAATAATGATTATAGTAAATTTTTTACATAAACAAACTCTTCATTGAAGAAGCTAAGGCTCAGAGAAGTTAAGTGATTTGTTCTTCCCAGTCAGCTCACTGGTGTAAGAGGCCCACGTCTCTTTATTCTCAGTCTCTACACTCTTTCTCTTACATGGTGCCATCACTCGATCTTTTTGCTGTGCATCTCATCTTGGTGCCTGCTAATGGCGTATTATACAACTACAAATATGACTTTGCTTTGCACCCCTTATTATGATGTAGCCAGGGAATAATATGTATTAATGCCTAACCTCTTTGTTATTCAAATATTTTATAATAGATAAGATATCTTATGTTACTATACCATGGCTAAAATTCAA
>NW_028094507.1:0-775 GCF_014824575.4 Sturnira hondurensis
ACAATACCACTTAACTCCACTAGCCTTCCCTAATTTTATTGTTTATGCTTAACTTGGATATCACTTCATGATATGTCTTCAATTGTAAATAGACAGTTTCTACTTGAAATAATCTTAGACTAGCACCTATTAAATTCAAACAACATGCTAAACTATATTCAGAGGCACCCTTGGGTTCTCATATAGCTTAATTGGAGAGAAATATAAGAATATGGAAGGTTACTTACCAATAACTTTGTTCAAAAACAAATGCAAACATAAGAGGCATCCGGGATAGTGATTTCCAGTGGTCCAGATAACTGTTCCTTATTTTAGGATGTAGTGTTCTCTGTGGATTAGAATGCTTTTACCGGACTCCGTGATTTCAGAGGGATCTTAACTCTAAAATGCTGCACAGGTTTTGAACAGACGAAGGCAAGCATCCAGGGTAGTCTGAACGTACAAGGCATGAGAGCAGCTTATTCAACCAGGAACGTGGACTAGGTGTCTCCCCACTGATGCTTAGCATTTAGCTCAAGATATTCACTCCTGGAAACCAACACACAGAAACTCCACTCTGCGCATCAGTTTTCTCAGCTGACCTCCAACAACAAACAAATCACATTATTTCGTAAATATTAATTTATTTTTCTGCTTCTGGTCAATAAGGTGAATGTTGCTTAAGGGGAGGGCTACCACTTATCTTTAACCCCACTGCAGCACATCGGGCCACAATAGGTGGACTACAGAGAAAGCGGAGTCTCTTTCACCTTCGGTAACACGTCAGTCTGGAATC
>NW_028094508.1:0-684 GCF_014824575.4 Sturnira hondurensis
CCAGATCATAGGGGTGCCAGAAGAACAAAGAGGAAAAACAAGAAATTGAAAATATTTTTGAAAAAATAATGAAGGAGGACTTTCTCAGTCTGGCAAAGGAAATAGACTTCCATGAAGTCCAGGAAGCTCAGAGAGTACCAAAGTAGTTGGACCCAAGGAAGCACACACCAAGGCACATCAGAATTACATTACCCAAGATTATAGATAAGGAGAGAATCTTCAAACCAGCAAGAGAAAAGGAGATATTTACCTACACAGGAGTTGCCATCAGAATGTCAGCTGATTTTTCAAGAGAAAACTTACAGGCAAGAAGGTGCTGGAAAGAAGTATTCCAAGCCATGAAAGGCAAAGACATATATCTAAGATTGCTCTATCTAGAAAAGCTTTCATTCAGAATGGAAGGGCAGTTAAAGAGCTTCTCACACAAGGTCAAGTTCACGGAATTCATCATCACCAAGCCCTTGTTATATGAAATGTTAAAGGAACTTACCTAAGAAAAAGAAGATCAAAAATACTAACAATGAAATGAATACAAAGCCATAACTATCAAAGCCTGAACCTAAAAACAAAAACTAAGCAAACTAGAATAGAAACAGAATCACAGAAATGAAAGTCACATAAAGGGTTATCTAGGGGGAGGAGTGGGAAAATGCAGGGGAAAGATACAGGGAATAACTGTAATTT
>NW_028094509.1:0-20843 GCF_014824575.4 Sturnira hondurensis
AAATAAATCTTAAATAAATTGGTGGCAGCTGTCAAAGTTTTATTTCAAGCTTGTGGGGAAGGGACAAGTCTGTACAAATCAGAGAAAAGATTTTACTCTTGATAGTGACATATATAGAAGAAAAAGTAGAAGGAAGAATTGGTGAGATTTTCAGACTAGATACAATGGAGGAATATGTGGTTAAAATTTTTACGTAAAACATGTATCTGGGTGAGTGCGTTCCATTCCCTGAAGATGTTCTTCATTGCATTAAATTCCATCAAAGGATTGCTCTTTTTCCCCCTCCCTAAAAGAGTCTTTAAAGATTGTCCACTGTCTTTTCTTGAACATGAGGAACTTTTCCTTCTCAGGAAAATTCTTTGATGGTTGAAATCCTTGAAGGTGCTTCACCAAAAAAATTTTTTTCTTGTGTTCTGATTTTGTGTTAAATCATTTAAATATTACTTAGTTAAAATTTTACATCTGGAGTTGGAGTTTTAAATGCACAGTTGAGCTTATATATATATATATATATATATATATATATATATATATATAGTTCAAAAGCAATTCCATCCACTCATTCTCCCTCACTACATGTACCTTTCAACACATTATTAGAAATGACATTTACAGAAAGAGCCCGTAGCCACTTCCTTTTCAGAGCAACACGTGGCAGGGACTCTGGAAGTGGGCTTCACACTGTGACATTCTGCTTAGATCTGTGTGTTCTCTCCACTTAGGTACAATAGTAGCAGTTCTCAACCACACTAAGTCTCTCTGATGATTTGGTAAAGAAATCTAGATGTATAGGATGCAAGGCCAGGAAATCAGTTTCTGATTGGAGTTTGCATATATGTTATCTTTTATACCTTGAGGGCAAGTCATGAGGGCTGGCTCAGGTCATTAGATTAGTTTTTTGTACCTGCTGGATCACACTTCCTTCAAGATCTTTTGGTGTGCTAAAGTTTTTTGCTTGCTCTTAAATAGGTAAAAGTTTTATTGCTTCTTGGGCTGGGACTCAGTGAACTCTAATTTTTCTGAGGGGGTGTGTAAGCATTTTTCCACATATGAAGTGAAATATTTATTCTTCCATAATAGACTTGTCAATTCCCAGCCAGACCAGTGACAACAATGTGCCTCTCAATTCTCCCAGGCTGGCAACCACAGAGTTTGCAGTTGAACATGGCCCTTTGTCCTTGTTACCCTCTCTGTAAACTCAAGCAGACAGGTCTCTGCCATGGGTTGCCCAGGCTTGCTTAGACGGGGAGGGAGGGAGGGAGCTGATGACCAGCTCTGGTCGCCTACTGCCTCTGGGTGCCAGCTCTCCAGACCCCTCCAGCTCTGGTTGAAGACCTTGGGGCCAGCCCCTGCTACCGCTCTTGTTTTCACTCAAATTCCAAGACCCCACTGACCTACCGCTGTCTGGTCCCTCAGCATCTGTCACAATCTCTGGTCTCCCAATTTCATAAATGCTGGGGAACTGTTGGTTCATTGTGCTGTTCCTCAGTAGATCTGCCAGGATTTTCTCTCATGTCTAAGGGAGCTGGAATCTGCTCCGTCCTACTCCGTGGCCATTTTCTCATTTGGTATGCAACCTTTTGGTGTTTCTGGGCCACCCGGGGAAGAAGAGTTGTCTTGAGCACCACATTAAATACATTGCAACACGCAGTCACAAAAAGATCTCATAATGTTTTAGGTGAATTTATGATTTTGTGTTGAGCTGCATTCACACGTATTCTGAGCCTCGTGGGCCACAGGTTGGACAACCTCTGCTAGAGTAAGTTTTTCTCCAGAGTCTCATTGCTATGTTTTGAAATTCTTCATACATGTTACGTGAATGAAATTGGCTTTTCCCTAGGACTTGGATGTTAGGATTCTNAAAAAAAAAAAAAAAAAAAAAAAAGAGGACAGAAATTCGTAGGATATATAGGGAAAGGGATATTTGGGGAATTAGAGATCCCTGCTCAGCTTTTTCCTTTTGGGCACTATGTACCTACCAAAAGTAGAAAGAAAGACCCCCACAGAAGGAAGAGATAATAATTTATGGCTGATCTGTGTTTTTTTCTTGGCACAAAAATAACCCATTGATTTTAAATTGCTCAAAATACTCTTCATTTGGTCTTATTTTCTCAACTTCCTTATGGCTCACAGTTTTTCTTGTATAAAAGGAACGTTTTTTTCTTCCTTTCAAAGAGTTGAGGAGCTATTTGAAGCAACAAAGGTGAATATTCTTTTATCTAATCTCAACAAAAAATGCATATGCTTAGGTTCCACAGCTGTTTCTTTGGATGTGTGGTACATACATTTACATGAAATCAATGCTTTATTATTGACCAGAGATATTTAGGTGAGTTAGGTGACTTATCCATGTTCTAAGTTGGCAATTTCCATATTATTATCCACATTTTAGAGAGAAGCAAACTGAAGCCAAGGGAGGTTTGCTCATTTACTTGCCTAAGTTCACACAGCTAAGAGTTTCAGCTACAAAACTTGAATTCAAGTCTTCCAAAATTCAGTCTTATTATCTTTCAACAAAACGCACTTGCCTGTTTATGTCTATAGATAATATTATCAACAGCCTTAAAGATTTACATTATTCTTCAAGGAAGTTTTTGTCAAATTTTTTGTAGGCTTATCTCACATGTAGCTCTATATTTCAGCAACAGTGCCCCTCTGTGTACATGGAAAATACCAGGTCATTCTACATTACCACATAACACTTTATAAAGGCAAACTTCTCACTATGGCCTTCTGCCTGATGTTACTTTTTACAAATAAACCCTTCTTAAACTCACTAGTCATCTGGGGGTATCTGTTCCATAATTTGACCATAAAGTAATGTCGGAGCACAATACACCCATTCTTTGGGTGCATTGTTCTAGTTTATGCTTGGGTGTTGTAGACTGCTCTGTGTGGTTTTCAGAATTGTATCTTGGCCCCTTGTGGCTAAGGGCGAGGGATAACCTTTGGAGAGTGCTAGCCGCAGGAGACAAAGCCTGTCTGTAGTAGCAAAGGCTGCCTTGTTTTCTTTCTCCCTGTCCCCAAGGCTTAGTGGGAAGTCAATGACAAGTAAGACCCCTCACAATGGGGGACAACCTAAGCAAGTCTAGATCATTTGGGAGGCCTTCATGGAAATACTCGGGGGGGGGTCGCTGCATCAAAGAGTTATGGACTCTCACCCCCCTGCTTTGACATAGCCCAAGTCCCCCTGTTCTCTGGGAGAAGGGCTTCCTGGCTCTAATCATCTTAAGCCTGAATACCTCTTGGGGAGAGGTGCAGCTCCTTGCCTTGCTAGAGGGTGTCCTGGGGGAAAATCTGGCATCACAAAGACTTCCTGATAAACCTGTGTAATCTTCTCTGCAGAGTGCTTTCATTCACACGTTAAGGGTTCCAGCAGGAAACCCTCAAACTCTGTTCCTGACAGACTCTGAAGCCCTCAGATTTCTTTGAAATGTTATCTACTGTTTAATCCTTGCCACCCTGTATTCCCATGTTTTAGAACCCAATAAAAGCCCTGGAGGTGGGGGCTTGAGGCCTTTTTCTCCTCGGAGGAACTGGCCACCAGCCCAAGAACTTTTCCCAGCAGGGAAAATGGCCACCCCTCCTCCCCAAGGAGATCATGTCATGTCTCAGTCATATTTACACAGCTGAACTATGGCACCCAGGGAGGACTTAGAAGAAAGTCCTTCTCACACATGGGTATTAAACTCATAAGAAATAGAATATTTTCCTACAAAGTCCAGGTCTGGAAGAGATATAACCAACACTGTGTTTTAGATTAAAAAGTAGAATACTATGTGTATTAGATTAAAAAGTAGAATTTTTGGAGTCCATATAAAGAATACTGTTGTAGGAGCATAAAAATGGTTAAGTTTGCAGCAGCTGGTGAGAAACAATTTGACGGAATCTGGACTAAATGATATGTGTTTAGGAAATGAGAGTAAGCCAGGGGTAAGGAGAAAAGAGGTCTGAGTAAATGTTCTTTCCACTCTAAGACAGAGTGGAGGGGTTGAAGAGGAATATTATGGTCAGTGATTGTGTCTTATGGGCCATCCTGACTACTCAGTGGAGGAGTGAGGAGACTGGTGAGGCACTAGTTATAAAGGGTCAACAGCAAAGTTGGAAGGTGCAAGAACTGGGGGAGGAAATGTAAGGTGGTCTGACCTTCTCAGTGGAGTTTTTCTGGTATGGGAATAGTTCTGAAGGATGTTAAGATGTCCCTTTGCACTCACCATCAAGATTTTCTCATGAGGATCAACTGTCATCCTATTATTTTTGATACTTTAAACAGTGTGTAAAAGAGCAAGTCTTTACTTCTAAAATTAGTAAGATAATTGTTTTTGGATCTTTTGTTTAAGGGTTCTTTACTTTAATTTGGACTTTCAATTCAGTGAAAATGTTAAGTGAAGGGAGTGAGCTACTAGTGCTCAAGGCCAACTATGAAACAGTTTGTTCTTCATGTATTTTAACTCTCTGAATGTAGAGACAAGTTTTATTGGATCTTTACTCAATTTTTTACAGAAAGAAGTGAGACTCAATCCAGCTAAGCAATAAAGGCAAGTCTTTTAGATTCCACCTCCTCTAGTCTTCCCACTTCACAATTCACCTCACTAGCATGGTGTGAAAACATTCAACCACAGAACCGCTCACTAGGCACATTTTCTAGATTGTCCTTAAAGCTTTCTCCTCTTATTTTGGAGATCATGTTCTTCTTTGAACTTTTTTAGCTTCCTTGATTTCCAATTTCCAAACCCTGACAGTAACTCAGAGGCAATTCTAGAGGTCCTTGATCTCTCAGGGAAACCTCTTTCAATTCCAATTGAAATGAAGGCAGAAAGTTTGTTTCTTTTTTTTTTAAACTGTTTTTTTTTAAAGATTTTATTTACTTATTTATCTTTAGAGGGGAAGGAGAGAGGGAGAGAAACATCCATGTATGGTTGCCTTTTGTGCATCCCCTGCTGGTAGTTAGCCTGCAAGGAACCAGCCTGCAACCCAGGCATGTGCCCTGACTGGGAATCGAACCGAGATCCTCTGGTTCGCAGGCCCGTGCTCAATCCACTAAACTACTCCAGCCAGGGCGCAGAAAGTTTGTTTCTTTATTGATTGTTTTCCTCTAGATCATGTTGAAGATCCTGCTTGAGGCAGCGGGGAACATTCTCTAGGTTGTCTGCCAGAGATGGTCTTCCTCTCTCTCAGATGTAAAAGTAAGACTTGCAAAAACCATTCACATTTTTTCCAGCCACTGAGTGGACTTTTATTTACAGAGAATAGAGATGGCCATCACCAGCATTTTCAAGGAACTCCCACACGGTGAGATGCATCATGCACAGTTTTTCCTTTTTAGAGAAAGTCTGAAGTTGTGATGCTGTACTTAAAAGTAGGGTGTTATGGTCCATGTATGAGGCTTAATGCAATGTGTGAGTCTATCACTTAACTGTGCACACTTGGACTAGTTATATAACCTTTCTGTCTCTCAGAATCTTTCTGTTTGGTGGGGATTATAATACCAAGTTCAAAGGGTTTAGAAACCAATAATATATGTGGAGTGAAGAGGAGACTGCTTGACACCTAATATTGCCCTTGGTCAATAAAGAGCAGCTGTTAGAATGCAAACTGGTTTTGGAGGGGTAGGAGGTCCTATTGATTCAAGTCTAATGAAACCAGACCTGTGTTCAGTTTTTCAGCTTTAGCTTAAATCCAAATACCTTAGAAATGTAACAAATGCATATTTCTGCCTTGGCTTTCTAACAGCATTTAATATATTCTATCTAATTGTATTCTCAGTTATCATTCATATGGGGATGAATATCCTGATGTAGTTTTGAATATTTCCATCCTGGTGATTTAGACTAAAAAGTGGAATTTTTGGAGTCCATATAAAGAATACTTTTGTAGGAGCATGGTAATTCAACTGGTGTTACCATTTATAATTGTTGATATAATATTGAACTAACATCCCCATACTAAATGCCCAGCAAAGGCACATAGCAGTTCATTAACGGTAGGAAAGTGTGTCTCCCTCAAGTCACAGAGCAGAATCTTCTAATTCTAAATAAGTTCACTTAATTTTCCCCAAGTGCATTTGATGTCATAAGTAGCCTCAGATTTCTGCATCAGAACTGTTCAGGAATAGTTACATGGCTGAACTGAAGATACTTTAGTGCTAGTGGCCGTGGCTTTGCCTCTTGCTTAAAATGAACTAAATCGCTGGGGCAATAGAAAACAGAAGTTTCAGGCATCCATCAGGAAGGACATAGGTGGACATAGAGAGAGGTTATATTTTTCAAATTCCAGGAGCAGTAAGGGTGTACAAGTTGAGACATTTAGGGACATCAGCAGAGGATTATGGAGGGGAGAGAAACGGCTCTGAAATCTGAAGAGAACATTTCTTAAGTACTCAAAAAGGAACAAAATTAGCTAGATAGATAGAGAATAAATCTTTATTGCTACACTAAAGAATACACTAGATTTAAGGAACTTAACTAGGAGAGTAGTTTGAATGTGGTTTCAATGTACTCTTTCAATTTTTAATAATTATACTTACTAGAAATATACATGCAAATGTGACTGATATACACATATAGGTGTGTATAAATGCATCTAAAATTCACTGCTTAAAATATGAATTCTAAGTACTACTTATGACTACCTTTCTACCAGTTTTTCATATACTTTAGAATATTATATGGATTTTGAAGTTGGAACAGGAATTTCTATTGTTTTTGGAACAACTGATGCTAGCATCAGGTTGCTGAGAAAATGAATGAGAAAGAAATAGTGGGCCCTGGGGAGAGTGGGGAGGCTAAATTCCCAAGGACACACCCCCACGAGGTGGCCTAAAAGCCACAGTCCATGGCTGGGAGGGACCCTGCACAATACGTGTAGCTCCAGTATATTAAAATACATGGCTGTGAAGAAAAGAAAGACCTTCGAATCTTCTAGGAAAAATATGAACAAGATCAACTGCTTCCTATAGAAATGCATGAACTTCAAACTGATTTCAAAGTGAGTATGGAGATTGGGAAGGGCTGGGCCAATGATAGGGCTATTTATGAAAGATTTATGTTAGTTTATAATTTTTAGTGTAAGATTCTATGTATGTTAGCATGTTACTTTTACTAATGCTAATTAAGTATACTGAAGATAATAAAATTATACTCAAAACCCATCTCCTTTGTTTTTAATTGTTCTGATAGAGGATAATATAGTGTTGTGGGTTTTAAAGTTGATTCTTTTTGGTTTGGGGAATGATGCTCAACTCTCAGAGCTACACCAGTCAGGGCTTAGGCTTGATCCTTAAGGTTAACTGTACATACTGAAAGTAAGTCTACCATATGTTCTCTTCTAGACTTTAAAATTATGTTAGAATGTCTGTGCAATGAAGCAGAATTATTACAAATTTTCATTTTCTCACTTAATGTATTGTACACATGCCCCACTGTCTAAGTCTTCATATTATTTAGTATTCACAGCATCTTAGCTTGTAGTAAGCTGATTTGCATAAACATCTTCCTATTATAGAACATTTTATATGTTTATATAAAGTTTTACTGTTATGAAAATCATGCATCATCTTCCATGAGACAACTTACTATACCACATTTCACTTTTAGAAAATTTTTTAGGATTGGGTTCTAAAAAAAGGAACAGAAACATGTTTACAGTCCTGAAAATATTTGTTAAAACATTTCTGAAAGGATTACATGAAATCAAGTAGTGTGATTGCAATTTTATAAGTAATATAGTTTCCCCCCTTCTATTGAATTGACTGGGGTGACACTGGCTAAGAAAATTATACAACTTTCAAGCGCACAATTAAACAACACATCATGTGTACATTGTATTGTGTATTCAGCACCCCAAGTTTAGTTTGTGTTTGCTGCCATTTATCCCCCCCATACCCTCCTCCACCAAACTCCCTACTTTTCCATTCCCTGACAATCACCACATTGTTGTCTGTGGCCATGAGCATAATGTCTTTTCTTTTTCCTGTTTGCTCAGTCTCTTCACTTCTCCCACCGAGCAGCCCTCACCCTCAACACTTGTCAGCCTTTTCTCTCTGAGTCTGATTCTATTTTGTTTGTTCATTCATTTTGTTCCTTAGATTCCGCATATGTGAGACCATATGGTACTTGTCTTTCTCTGACTGGCTTCCTACACTCAGAATAATGCCCTTCAGGTCCATCCATACTGTTTCAGAGGGTAAGCTTTTCTTCTTTTTTACAGCCCAGCAGTATTGCATTGTATAAATGTACCCTGCTGAGGGTGAGGATGTGGAGAAAAAGGAACCCTGGTGCACTGTTGGTGGAAATGCAGATTGGTGCAACCATTGTGGAAATCACTTTGTTGTTACATCAGAAATTAGTAATGGAACTGATTTATGACTCAGTGATTTTTCTTCTGGGAATTTATCTGAAAAAATCCAAAACAGTAATTTGAAAGAACAAGCTGATAACTGCTGGATCATACTTAGGTAACTTTTTTTAAATTTAATTTTCATTGTTGTTCAAGTACAGTTTTCTGTCTTTTACTTTCATCTCCATCCACCCACCCAGCCCTCCCCACCTCACTACCATTTCCACACCCTCTAGTTCTTGTCCATGTGTCCTTTATATTCTTTCCTATAAACACTCCCCCTTTTGTCCTGAAAATCCCCTGAAATTCCCTTCCCTCTCCCCTCTGCTTCCTGTCAGCCTTTTCTCTATTTCAGTGTCTTTGGTGATATTTTGCTTGTTTGTTTGTTTTTTTGTTCAGGTTCCTGTTAAAGGTGAGATCATATGGTATTTGTCTTTCACCACCTGGGTTATTTAGCTTAGCATATAATGCTTTCCACATCCATCCATGCTGTTGCAAAGGGTAGGAGCTCTTTCTGTCTTTCCTTCTGCTGCATAGAATTCCACTGTGTAAATGTAGCAGAGTTGTTGGATCCATTCATTTTCTAATGGGCACCTAGGTTACTTCCAACTCTTTTTTTTAAGATTTTTATTTATTTATCTTTAGAGGGGAAGGGAAGGAGAGAGGGAGAGAAATATCAATGTATGGTTGCCTCTCATGCGTCCGCTGCTGGGAACTGGGAACTGGCCTGCAACCCAGGCATGTGCCCTGACTGGGAATCGAACCTCGATCCTGTGGTTCGCAGGCCCGCACTCAATCCACTGAGCTACACCAGCCAGGTTTCCAACTCTTGATTATTGTAAATTGTGCTGCTATGAACATTGGTGTGCATAGGTTCTTTTGGATTGGTGTTTCAGTGTTCTTAGGATATAATCCTAGCAGAGCAATTGCGGGGTGAAAAGGCAGATCCACTTTTAGTTTTCTTAGAAAGTTCCATAGTGCTTTCCATGGTATCTTTTATTTTTTAACAAATGCTCATTGACTGATCCAAACACTTTATTGTGTTTGCTTTATACTCTTATTCTCTGGGTGACAATTTGTAGCTGAATATGGTGTTCACAGTGCAGTTTTTATAAGAATGTCTAGGACCTTGGGAATGTAATGGAAATGGTTATTTTAAAGCAAGCATAAAGATATATATTATCATAAACAGTCATATTTTTATTGTCAATAGCTCTTTGTTGGCTCTGAATGATCTTCACAAAGATCAGGTTACTTTTAATTCTCACAGTAAGTGTCATTTTACTTTATTTACCAGTTTAACAAACGGATTATATGTATATGTATACACCCATTTGAGAAATAAATTTCTGTTCTATGTACAGGCGAGGACACAACTGTTCTTGAAAACTGATGTAGCTATGGAAAAGAGACAATAGTTTGAGTACTTATTTGGAAATCTCATAGATAAGGTGGCTGTCTTGCTAAGTGAGGGAATACTTATTAAAATTGGTAAGGGCACTTACCATAAGAAAGTTTTATATTTTGCCAATTTGACGCTCACCTTAATCCTGTGAGATGAGCAGGTAGGCTATACATGAACATACTTAGTTTGCAATAAAGTCACATAAATGACAAGTTGTACAATATCAGATGGGGCTCATAGCATAAATAATTAGTAAATATGTAAATAAGTCTCAAGACTCTAGCCAAACTCAACATATTATTTCTATTCCTTACCTATGTGGTTGTTGCCAACTTGTATGTGTAGTAATTGGAATATTTCTTTCTGAATCTATATTGCTTGCTCTGTGTTATCAGGGGGCCTACTTCAAGCATGAGCAAAGGACTCAGAAGACTTTTATTTCCACAGGTACATGAAGATAGCAGAAGGGCCAGCTCTGCTCCTTTGTCTTTCTTTTTAAAGATTTTATTTATTTATTTATCTTTAGAGGGGAAGGAGAGAGGGAGAGAAACATCAATGTATGGTTGGCTTTTGTGCGTCCCCTGCTGGGAGTTGGCTTCCAGGGAACCCGCCTGCAACCCATGCATGTGCCCTGACTGGGAATTGAACCTCGATCCTCTGGTTCTCATGCCCACACTCCTTTGTATTTTAATGCATTAGGAATACTTAAGTGTTGTAGCTGGGAGTCTGTGTTTAAATTCCAGACCCAGTATGTGACTTGATGTTTTCTCTTTCAGCATGGATTGTCTTCCAAGAAAATAGTGATAATAAGATCTAACATGGACTGTTTCCTAGGACTATTTCTTCAACAGCTACTTTCTTTACATTAGTTCACTTGGTCATGCTGACAATACCCTTAAGTAGGTAGGTATTATAATTTTTCATACACACCCATTCTTATTTTAAATGATGAATGAAGAAAGAACCCAACTCAGCATGTGCATACTTGTTACATGTTAGTGTAGAGCTAGGCACTTTCCCATAGAGCTTTCTTCTTTTATATGGAATGAATGAATTCATCTTTCTCATTTTGGTTTTTAATGGATTTATTGGGGTTACATTGGTTAATAAAATTACATAGAGATTAAGTGTACAATTCTATAGTACATCACCTGTATATTGTATTGTGTGTTAACCATCTGAAGTCAAGCCTCCTTCTATCACCATTTATTCACCCTTTAACCTCTTCTACATACTCCTATGCCCACTTCTCCTTCCCTCTGGTAATCACCACACTATTTTTTAGTGTCTATGAATTGATTTTCTTAATCCTCTTACCTTTTCAACCATCCACTAACCCTCCTATCCTCTGATAGCTGTCAGTCTGCTTTCTGTATTCATTTTAAAGTCCCAATTCAATTCAGAGTTTAAAAAATGGATAAGTACCAATATTTTTCAAATGACTGTTTAACTAGGGGTTATTTCTCCTCTTTGTAGATAAGGTCATCTCATGATCAGTGATGGCATGTGAGTCACCAAATTTCCATTCCATACAGATGGCAGCAATGACCACTAAATTACAGGTTCCCTGGCTCACTGTGGATGTGACTTCAGAATCTCCCTCATCAGTTCACTCCAGGAAAAGTGATCTTCTTTGGCAGTGGAGAAAAAAACTATTTCTCTTCCGTACTGTGTATGAATATTTCTCCTACATATAAGCTGTGGTCACTTTAAAGTATTGAATAATTTATTTCCTTCTGACTTCTGCCTGACCTCCCTCTATAGCCTTCAATAAATTTCTAATTTTTTATTCTCCTTTACATCAGAAGCGTTGAAAAGATCATCCATCTTTTCACATGGATGCACCAACTGGTCAATGACTGTGATACAATGGTATCATAAACTGGTCCCAGGTGAATTTTTCTTTCTCTCATAATTGCAATTATCATATGTTTATTCCCGTGGCATTTAGGTTTTCCTTGGAAATTATGCAAAACAATACCTTTGTAACTGAGTTCGTCCTCTTGGGGCTTTCACAGAATCCAAACATTCAGAAAATAGCTTTTGTTATATTTTTGTTGAGCTACATGGCAACTCTGGGGGGCAACTTGCTAATTGTGGTGACCATCAGCAGCAGCTCAGCACTCCTGGGTTCCCCCATGTACTTCTTCTTGGCTTTCTTGTCCCTCCTGGATGCCTGCTTCTCCACCGCCATCACCCCGAAGATGATTGTGGATTCTCTGTCTGAGAGGAAGACCATCTCCTTTGAGGGCTGCATGACCCAGATCTTTGCTGGACACTTCTTTGCTGGAGCGGAGGTGATTGTCCTCACAGTCATGGCCTATGACCGCTATGTGGCCATCTGTAAGCCCTTGCATTACTCTTCTATCATGAATTGGAGGCTCTGTGGCATTCTGATAGGGGTGGCTTGGACAGGGGGCTTCCTCCACTCCATAATACAGATTCTCTTTGTTTTACAGCTGCCCTTCTGTGGCCCCAATATCATCGATCATTTTGTTTGTGACTTGTACCCATTACTAGAGCTGGCCTGCACTGACACTCACGTCTTTGGCTTTTTTGTGCTGGCCAACAGTGGGTTTATATGCATCATAATCTTCTCTTTGTTGCTTGCCTCCTATGGTACCATCTTGTTCTCTCTGAGACTTCACAGAACTGAAGGGCAGTGGAAGGCTCTCTCCACTTGTGGATCTCACATTGCTGTTGTGGTTTTGTTCTTTGTTCCCTGCATAATCACGTATGCTCGACCTCCATCCACTTTCTCCTTTGACAAAATGGTGACAATATTTTACACCGTCCTAGCACCCTTGCTCAATCCTTTGATTTACACCATCAGGAATAAGGAAGTGAAAAATGCCATGAGAAATGTGTGGAGCAGAATAATGGTAATTTGTAATGCAAGATGAGACTGATTTGATGGAGTCTATACTCAGTGTGTGTTCTAAGACACGATGCAGCTGCTGAATGTAGTTCTTGAAATGAAGAGTTAGAGTGGTCCAGGTTCCCTAAATCTTCCTTGGCTTCAGCACTCTCAAAGTATCTCTGCTGCCTGAGGGGCCAATACACCATTGATTGCGCTGAGGGCAGGTTGGAAGAAGTTTCTGTCTTGCAGGCCATCTCACTGGAAGGGATTTAGGTGGAAAATAGGATAGGGCTGTTCTTGTTTTACTCCTTTTTTTTCATGCAAATAAGATTTATTGGTGATATGCTCTCATGGAAGAGAACAGGCAAGGACCTTGTTGATGTAGGGGAGAAAGGCAAGGGCAGGGGTGGCAAGAGCAAGAGCCTTTGTTCTGAGGATTTACATAGTTGGTGGGGTGGGGGAGGGTGAAGAAATTACATATTGATGGACTGGTAAGGGTGGTGCTAACTTTCCGGGATGGGGGTGTGTTTACCCAAAGGTATTCCAGCCTTTCAGATCCTGGCATGAAAAGAGTTTCCAAGACTTTCTTTCCCAGATCCAAGGAAAAAAAGCATAGAATTCCAAGGACTGCTGAGTCAGTGTGTGGGACATGTACCCCTCCATCCCTCCTCCTCCTTGCAAGCTTTTTTTGCTGTGTATTTTACCTAACATTCTCCACTCCAGCATTAGGAACGTCAATCTTTGGGGATCTGTGGGTGAGGACTGGTCTGGCTGCTTCTTGCTGTAAAAGGGACGTTGAGAGTTCTTTGGGTTCTGTCCACTCACTAATTTTGGTTGGAGGCAGTGGAGGGAAGTGTCTATCCATCAGCCCATGATTGGTGTCCAGTGCCTGAGGTCCCAGCCATGGGTGGTGATTGCTGCCTCTGCGTTCCAAAGGGCTGAAGACAAAGGGTGTCATCCGAGTCAGCATGTGAGTCACAGCGTCCTTTATGTCATAGGAGAAACTCCCAGAAATTTGGTTCTTCTCCAGAGTTAGTGGGATTTACACCTGGGTTTTCAGTGACGCATGTCCATGATTCATAACTGCACCTTCTATCTAGTATTGGGCCAGTGATATTGCAGTAGGTCATAAAGACAGGAGTTGAGTTCTGTGATGAAATCTTGCATCAAACTATTCTTTGTAGTATTTTCTTTTGCTCCTCCCCCTCTCTGTCCCTCTTTATGCTACCCTCTGATTCTATTTTTTTGGGGGGGTTCTGCTCACTCTCACTGTACTCTCTCCTGTACTCACTTCACTCATTCTCTACTCTTGCCTCTTCTATGCTCTTATTCATTTAGGTATCTATTTTCTGCTGTGATATTTGCTTCATCACATACTATTCAGAAATTGATTTTTAAATTAGACTAGAAAATTAAGGTAACAATTTGTGTCTTTCTTGAAGAGCTCAGGATTTCTGTTTTGTAGGATCGACATGATCCTAGCAAGTCTTCGTAAAATCTACATGAAATGGGTGTGAGTTGTATGTGACATGGATGGTGAATGCTAGAGAGAGAGACTATCTAATAGTACCCCACTCAAATTTTAACCTAACTCTTCTTGGAAAAACTTCCTTCCTTCCTTCCTTCCTTCCTTCCTTCCTTCCTTCCTTCCTTCCTTCTTTTCTTCCTTTACTATTTATTTATTTTTTATTGCTGTCCAAGTACAGTTGTCTTTATTCCACCCCCCACTCCTCCTCACCCCAGACATCCCCACTCACCACCCACCTTTGATTCTGCTCCTCTTTGGTTTTGTCCAGGAGTACTTTGTACATATTCCTGACAACCCCTTTCCCCTTCCCCCATTATCTCCTCCAACCTCTCCTGCGTTGACTGTCAGTTCGTTCTTAATTTCAATGACTCTAGTTATATTTTGCTTGCTTGTTTGTTTTGTTGGTTTCACAGCTAATGGGTGGGTCAAAAAACTATGATGCATTAACATGATGAAATAATATGCAGCAGAAAAAAGAAAGAGTCCTACTCTTTGCCAAACCATAGATGGAACTGGAGAGCATTATGCTAAGTGACATAAGCAGGCAGTGAAAGAGAAATACCACATGAATTTACCTCTAAGTAGAAAACAATTCTGTATCTCAGGTCAAAGTTCCCACATTGAAAGGACCAGGCACATAGGCACATTACCTTGTAAAAGAATGTGCAGGTCATATGAAATAACAATAGTGAAAATTATATGAATAATAAGTTTATACCACAAGAATAATATATAATCTATGATTGTGTTATTCGGTTAAAATGACACACAGTAATATAAGCAAATAGATGATTGAGGCATCTGTCCATCTGGGAGAAAAGGGGAGACTGGTATTATTAAATGTATTTGAACTGGTTTAAAATTTAAACGTTAAAAGTAAGAATTAAAGAAGGGAAAATTAGATTCTTCACTACTGCGATGTACCCTCAAATCAAGGAGTTAGGAAAGGGCAGAAGTATTAGGAAACATGAATGAATTCAGTGATAAAAGCTATGAAAGTGTTGGTCTGCTTTAAGGTGTACATATTGTCAGGAGCTAAGTTCATGTCTTATGTCCCCAAGACTTCTCTTTACTTATTGAAAAGAAAACAATGTAGAATTATATGATCTGGCTTTCATGGTTGTCCTACATCTGTCCATAATTTTATCTCTTACAACTTTTTGATCAATGGCAGCAGTTTTTAGGCAGATCATCTCTATGTTTGATCCCTGTTTTTGATCAAAGCAATATTTGTGGTCTTCCCAATTCTTTATCTTACAATACTGTCAGGCCACTTTCTCATTAGTGATTATTAAAAACAACAAGTCCCTTGGGAATCCCATCCATTTCTTCTAGCTGTCCTTTGCTGATGTGTGCCTCTGTAGAACCACATTCCAAGATTGATTGTGGATGCCTTTTCGCAGAAGAAGAGCACTTCCTACAATGAGTACATGACTCAGATCTTCACAGTCCACTTATTTGTGTGCATCGAGATCTTGTGCTCATCCTCATGGCCTTTCATTGCTATATCGCGAATTGTGAGCCCTTGCAATACCTAATCATCATGAGCCAGAGAGTGTGTGGCGTGTTGGGGATTCTGGCCTGATGGGATCTTGTATCCACTCTTCAGCACAGATTTTCCTAGCTTTGCAATTGCCCTTTTGTGGCCCCAGTGTGATTGACCACTACTCTTGTGACTTGCAGCCCTTGTCGAAACTTGCCTCCATGGACACGTATGTGATAAATTTGCTAGTTGTCTCTGATAGCGGGGCCATTTGCATGGTGAGTTTTATAATGCTGTTTATCTCCTATGTTGTCACTTGTACTCTCTGAGAAACCACAGCATAGAAGGAAAGTGAAAAGCCCTTTCCACATGCACATTCCACTTTATCGTGGTTGTCATATTTTTTGTTGCATCTGTATTGATATATACACACCCACCAACCACTTTTCCAGTAGACAAGATGATAGCTGTATTTAATGCCATTGGGAAATCCTTGCACAACTCTCTGATCTATACATTGAGGAATGCAGAGGTTAAAAATGCAGTGAAAAGGTTATGATGCAACAAAGTATGACTTCAGGTAATAAATTCTATATGTGGACTCCAACGTATACTTCTTTAATATCTTAGTTTTGTTTCATGGGAAGGAAAGGTAAAATATTCTTTTGGGGAAATAAACAAGAAATCTGAGAGTTTTGCATTAGAATATGGTTATTACTTAAAGTTCAAAATCATTTTGAACAACCTAGGATGACCCTTGCTTGAACTCTGTCAACATTTGGTCATACTCATTAGGTAATTTAGCTTCCTATGCACATTTTTCTTAGGAGGGATATGTACTGACAAGTGACAGAATAAGTGTATGTGCATGCATGTGTTGTATATGTACCATTTTTTTCTCTACATTTCATTCTCATCCTTATGAGTGCAATCATCAGAGCTAATCCCTAGAGCCTGGAAACTTACAGAGTCAAGTTTGATACCTTGACAAGCTGATTATTAGAGAAGATGTTCTGAGAAATTACTCCTCTGGAAATCTGAGCGTGAGCCTAATTCACTGGGGGTGTCTACACTGATGAACTCTCCAACTGTAATAAAAGCTAGAAACATCAGTGAAAACCTACACTGTTTCTGAAAATCCTGTAAAAATTAATTCTGTGTGGTGAGGGAGAGAAGAGAGTGATATTTGGACAAGATAGCACTGTCAGTGAGTCAATGGCTCTTTGGGGTCTTCCCACTACTCCTCACTAAGGAGAGGAAGAGGCAGTAGCGAGTTTGGCAACAGAAATGAGTGAAGGTCAGGAAAGAAGGGAGGACAGAGGACAATGCAGGATGAAGAGAGAGAAAGGGAGAAAGGAAAGTGGAAATGTTGTCCAATTGGGAGAGAAGCAGCTTTATCTTTCTCTTTTCCTGAGCATTACTTTTGAGTGTATGAACATTTGCAGACAAATAACTGTCCTTGGCTCTTATGTTTATTAGGGTATCAGAAAAGAAGGTTTGTTTTTGTTGTTTGGTTCTATAGTATCAGAAAAGTCAAAATTCAGATTTTTGGAGAAGAATCTGGTATGACAAGTGAGGCCTAGCATTTCCCAAATTTGGTCTTTTAGTTTCACAGGAGAATATTTTAAAATATGTGTTTTTGTATGGAAGACAACCTAATCCATGTGTACAATTCCCAACACCCACCAACTCCACTTCAACTTCATAATCTCATAATAAAATACTGTCATGCCAGTTCAGTACCTGGGTTTTTAATTATCATGAAATTGGCACCAGAAAGTATTACTCCTAGTCATATGGACTAAGAAGAAAAGTATAGAATAAATTCATTAGTATGTGAAGCATTTCCATTAACTGAAGACAAAATGTTATGTTGCACCAAAGATTCCCAATAGTTCTGCTTCAGGAAAGTGGTGACAGAATAAATATTTTAATCCCAAATGGGACATTTGTCAGAGCTCTCAATACTATATTCACAATCAGCTATTTGGTTTCATACTACTTTCAAATGAACAATTTTACTAATATCTTACATTTCCGTTTTGAGAGCACTTGAATCGGGCCTTATGAAGATTATAATTAAGTGTAATTGATTCTCAAGTAACTAAGACACTCAAAATAAAACATCAATTCTTACCTCTAGGTATTCCTTCAAATTTATTGTAGTGTGAAAAAAAGTTTATTTGTGAATAAATGAAACCTCAGAAAGGCTCAGGAATTTCCTTCTCATTATTAAATAATAGAGGGCCCAGATCTTCTCATATTTGAGATAAGGGCTTGATTAGAAAAGGTGAGAGAAACATAATGGAATAAATAGACTGGAATCACAGGATGAACCACAGATTGGTTAAAGATGTATACAACACACCAATGTTTCCTGAAGATGAGCAAATCTACAAAATCCTCTAGGATGAGGTGAAAGTCTGAGTTGTGGGTAGTTTGTTGTTTGACTCAAGCAACACATTGCAGAAAGATCACATAAAGGGCAAAATAATAAATGGGTTGGAGAGCTACAGAAATGACTATGAACCAGGATGCCCCAACCTGGGCAGGGATGAGATTGTGTGGTTGTTCCTCTACTTGATTTGGAAATCATCAAAGAATAGAATGGATGAGAGGAGGAACAGCAAAAAATACTAAAAGAAATATTGGCCAATTCCCCCCAGTCTAATTAATTAATTAATTAACTACAAAATCTGTTGATTTATTTTTAGAGGTTAAGGGAGGGAGAAAGAGAGGTCGAGAAACATCACCGTGTGGTTACCTCTCCTGTGGTCTCCACTGGGGATGTGGCCTGCAACCCAGGCATATGCCTGGACTGGGAAGTGAAAGTGTGAGTCTTTGGTTTGCAGCCCACACTCAACCCACTGAGCTACACCAGCCAGGGCAAGTTTCCCCCAAGTTTAATAAAAGCTGGAAATATATCAAACCAAGAATCTGACAAATCCCAAGCATAAAATTCATGGAGGAAATTACAATTAAAGGTTACTTATAATAAATTGGTCAAAAGCAGCAGCAAATTGTTAAAAGGAGCTAAAGAAAAAAGGCACTGTGCACAGGGAAATAAAGATAAAAATTACAGCAGAATTCTCACTTGAAACAAGGTAAACTAGGAGAGAGTAGAGTGACTAGAGTGACGTCTTTAAAACACTTGAGTTTACATGCATGTAGCTGGTTGGTTTTTTCACTTTTCACAACTGGGATGGAAGCAGAAGTGTGAAAATAACTGAAAAAAAGCATTTGCTTCTGTTCCAAGAACCCATAGACCCTGAGGTTAGACTTTGCCAAATCCAATTCCAAAATGACAAAGAGCAAACTCATGATGACTTTAAATCCAGCCAAAGTCCATTCCAATATGAGAGCACATTTCATTATGCATTCCTGGATGTCATCAGGGGGAGCTTTAATTCCATGTTTCCAGATGTTCTCTACAACCTGATTTCCAATATCACCCAGGATGAGTTAACTTTCTATACCCCACTGATATAACAGTGACCTGCCTGCATACTCAGTGTGCTAGCACCTTTCTCTGATGTCACTCAGCAAGAATAGAAATCTTGGCAGCTGTTAGTTCTTCAGTCTTACTCTAGTCACTGGGAACACCTAGGTTATTTCTGTTCTAGCATGGTCTGCTGGGTGGAATCAAAAGAGAATTTTGAAAATCTTTGTGGGTAACAGAAGTGGTACCTAGAGTATCCACCATCCCCAGGTGGTTCAAGGAAGAGCTTATTTCCTTCTCTGCAAAGACTGTATATTTTTTAACTTGGTCTAGTATCCTGCACTTAAGTTTGTTTTCTCTTCTCACACTTCCTGCCTTATCCTGGAAACTTTCTTCGCCATCTTACTGGAAGAATTCACCAAAACCTCTTCAATAGCCATTATTTTCTGCAACTGTTCAAACCAAACAATAAAGTGAAAATATTAAATTATTAAAACATACTTTAAGGCAGATACCCTATGATCTTGCCTTTAAGTGGAACCTAATCAAGAAAACAAACAATCAAGCAAAATATAACCGAAGACACTAAAAAATTTTTATATATATTTTATTGATTATTTCATTACACTTGTCCTATTCCCCCCCTTCATTCCCCTCCACCCTGCACACCCTCTCTCCCACCATTCCCCCCTTTTAGTTTATGTCCACATGTCACAAGTTCTTTAGATTCTATATTTCCCCTACTATTCTTGCCCTACCCCCTATCTATTTTCTACCTACTGTCTATGCTATTTTCTGTACCTTCTCTCTCCTTCTCCTCCTCCCACTCCCCTGTTGCTAACCCTCCATGTGATCTTCATTTCTAAGGTTCCACTTCTGATCTAGCTGTCCTCTTAGTTTGCTTTTATTTTAGGTGTTGTTGTTAATAACTTTGAGTTTACTGCCCTTTCGCTGTTCATTAAGAACAAACTCCTTTATTCCCCCCAAAGACTTCAAGCATCTAAGCACATCCTGACTGTAACCAGAGGGAAGGTGGGAGGGGACAATGGGGTGGCTAGCAGTAAGGGTTCAAGAACAACTATAAAGGACACAGGGAGAAATGCAAAGGGAGGTAGAATCAGGGGAGGGAGTTGGGGATGTCAAGGGTCGGGGGAATGGTGGGGGTAAAAGACAGACCACTGTACTTGAACAACAACAAAATAAAATAAAAAGGATTTGGTATGCTTTTACACACCAAACTTTTATTCATATAAAAATATGGTCATTTTCTTACTGAGAAAAATGAACACCCTTGAACACCTTGAGAACACAAATGAGAACACCTGTTCTCATTTGAACACTCTTGAATTGAACACCCTTCAGTTCAAGAGTGTTCAAAATAGCAGTTTTTGAAAACTTTTAATTGTGTTGCTTGGTTCTCATCTAAAACAAACTGGGTATTTAAACACAAGCCTGGGAATTTTGCCTTCATTGTTCATATTTTCAGGTCCCAAAGAATTCCTCTTTCTCCTGGAATCAAGACTCATCACAAAACATTTCTTCCTGGAGAGGAGAGAAAATGGCGGCGGAGTAGGATGGAGCGACTGCAGTTCTCCTACATTTGGGGGAAAATCCTGGAAGATTTACAGAAGAACAGCATAATCAATTCCCCAACCAACAATTCCCCAGCATTTATGAAAATAAGAGACCAGAGATAGTGACGAACCAGACAGCTAGAGGTCCTTGGGGTCTCAGGGACACGAGTAAGGACAGAGGCGGCCAGACCGGTGGTAGCCATTAGCCGGCACGTAA
>NW_028094510.1:0-518 GCF_014824575.4 Sturnira hondurensis
TAAAATATTAATCTGTTGTAAAACATTTACAGATTTGAGTTTTCTGTCAAAATTCTTATTACAATAATATTAAAATATACAGAACACATAATAAATATTTACATATATTGCAAATATTATAATATTTAATGAAGATATATATCTTTATTCTGAGTGTAACTCTTCATACCTTCTAGAACATGCCTGTCATTATTTAGTACATTTCTAAATGCAGATAAGTATTTCTATAAAATTAATGCAGATAAGAGTGATTTCTCAGATGATTTCTCGGTGATTTCTCGGCTTTGATTTCTCAGATATAATTATCAATTAACTCTGCTGAAGAAAATGGATATTTTTATATTACTGATGTTAGTTCATCTAAGTAAAATGTCTTTCTGGCAAAAAAAAATGTAGTTTGGCTTTGCAGCTAAGCACTTCATTTCCAGAATCTTCCAACACCTCGGTCACGCAAAGTACAATACTTAAATGCAGATAAGTATTTCTATAAAATTATAGTTCAGATACATACATAAAAT
>NW_028094511.1:0-927 GCF_014824575.4 Sturnira hondurensis
CCAGCTACACCCTTGCTGTTGGACACATTGGGCCCAGCCACACAGCCTTGCTATTGGACACATTGGGCCCAGCCCCACACCCTTGCTGTTGACACACCCAGGCCCAGCTACACCCTTGCTGTTGGACACTTTGGGCCCAGCCCCACACCCTTGCTGTTGGACACACCCAGGCCCAGCCCCACAGCCTTGCTGTTGGACACTCCCAGGCCCAGCCACACAGCCTTGCTGTTGGACACTCCCAGGCCCAGCCACACAGCCTTGCTGTTGGATACCCCCCCCAGGCCCAGCCACACCCTTGCTGTTGGACACCCCCCGGGCCCAGCCACACACCCTTGCTGTTGGACACATTGGGCCCAGCCACACAGCCTTGCTGTTGGACACATTGGGCCCAGCCCCACAGCCTTGCTGTTGGACACATTGGGCCCAGCCACACACCCTTGCTGTTGACACACCCAGGCCCAGCTACACCCTTGCTGTTGGACACATTGGGCCCAGCCACACAGCNACAGCCTTGCTGTTGGACACATTGGGCCCAGCCACACAGCCTTGCTGTTGGACACATTGGGCCCAGCCACACAGCCTTGCTGTTGGACACATTGGGCCCAGCCCCACAGCCTTGCTGTTGGACATATTGGGCCCAGCCACACACCCTTGTTGTTGACACACCCAGGCCCAGCTACACCCTTGCTGTTGGACACTCCCAGGCCCAGCCACACACCCTTGCTGTTGGACACATTGGGCCCAGCCACACAGCCTTGCTGTTGGACACATTGGGCCCAGCCACACAGCCTTGCTGTTGGACACATTGGGCCCAGCCACACCCTTGCTGTTGGACACCTCCAGGCCCAGCCACACCCTTGCTGTTGGACACCCGGGGCCCAGCCACACACCCTTGCCGATGCTCACCGACCTCACCGACCGTGGCAT
>NW_028094512.1:0-2342 GCF_014824575.4 Sturnira hondurensis
CAAGGTGAAGCGCTGGTCCACGTACCAGGGAGGCAGGGCCGGCGGAGCACCGGGCAGGAGGAAGTCACACACTGGCGGGAAGGCGGGAAGGGGCTGCAGTGAGCCCTGCACGGCTCTCACCCAGCGGTCAGAGTCCTGGCCGTGGGCTCCCAGCCATAAGGGTCCCTGGTATGATTCACCACAGGCACTAAGCCAGCTGTGAATCTAAAGGGACAAGTGTGATGGGGACCCTGTCACATGCCAACACAAAGGAAGGAATCTGGCTGCAGGAATTCATTCAACAAATGTTCACCAAGCTTGGCTCTTAGTGCTGGAATCCGGCAACGAACGAGGCACAGTGACCCCTCTTGAGGCACCTGGGCCCTTTGTAAAACCCTTTTTGTTTCTGCTCTGGAGCTCAGTGGCACGGTGTGCGGCGTCCAGCTGGGGCCTGGCGTGGCGTTTTGGTGCAGGTGCCAGGCAGAGCCACTGTTTTCTGTCACTGCTGTGTAACAAGCTGCCCTGAACAGTGGCCCGGAGTGACCAGTTGCTTATCTGCCGTGAGCAGGATGTGAGGAATTGGGGTGGGGCTGAGCTGGCCACTCGTGCTCTGGGGGGGCCTGGCTGCGGGTCTCTTGGGAGGACGCAGCTGCTGGGAGGGCTGATCTGCAGGGTTCTGGATGGCTCTCCCCACACCAGATGCCTGGTGGGGACACCTGGACTCAGCTGGGCCTTCCCCGCAGCCTTGGGGCTCCTCCACATGGACCCCCTAGCAGCCTAGTCCATGGCAGCTGGGAGCTCCTAGAGACTGCAGTGGAAATGGCCTGTCCTCTTGAAGGCCAAGCCAGGAACTGGCATGGTGTCACATCTGCCATACTCTCCCGGGCCATGCTGTCACAGACCTTACCCCGATCCAGAGCAGGGGACACAGGCCCCACCAACCTCTCAGTGGAAGGAACCGGAAACGGAAACGGAAACCATTTCACCCCACCACAGTAAGAACGGGGATTTGCAGTTGGTATCAGAGGCAAGACAGATGGGGCATGGGAGAGCAGAGCAGAGAAGGCAAGATGGCTTGAGGCAGGAACCCATGGGGGAGGTGGCTCCTGCGGCCCCACTGAGGGGTGGCTGAGAGCTGAGTACTGCAGGGCCCTTTCTTTGTTCTCACCAAATGCCCCACGAAGCCAGTCAGGCAAAGAAAGAAAGGCCTTATGAGAACAGCTTGTTTCTACTGAAGTGGCGCAAGGGGCCAGTTCCACGTCATGGTCACTGCACCGAGGCACCCATGCAGCCGGGGGAAGCAGGCATTCTGGGCCAGACACGCCAAGAGAAGGTAGGCGCCAAAGCTGCACTGAGCTCTCGGGGAGTGTCAGACCGCGCACTGCGTGGCATGAGGTGCAGGCCCTTCTATCCTTCTGATCTCCTGCAGCCAGGAAATCCACTCTGATATCAGGGCTGTCCTTCCTGAATCTACACTTTCTGAGACATTCCTCGATGTCCTCAGTACCAGTCACTTATAGTCAACTCACCCGTACCCAGTACATTCGGTGACTTCCCCACCTCCACTTAGTCCCCCTCCCGAGAAGCCTGGACTTGCCCACAGAAAGACCTACCTAGAAACACACAAACCACCCTCTCTCCACCCCAGTCAGTCCACCCAGAGCCAGGGCGGCCTGCATCCTAAACAATGCTCTGACCACGCCGAGTGCTCTACTGATGAGCCTGAATGCAGCTCCAGAACCCTTCTGAACACAGCAGCACCGCCAGCTGACCAGAGCTGAAAACTGATCCACCCTCTGCTTGCCGCGTGGAGGCAGGGCATCTTACACCCATTTGCCAACTGCAAGGTTCAGACCTACCAACCTTAATGCTTTTTGATAACAGTGCTGCCCAAAATAAAGAAGCCTTTAATTCCATTACCCCAGAGTCAGGGGTTCATCATGGGTCAAGTGACAGAGCAAACCAAAGAAACAGCAGAATGGTGGACTGAAGTATAACCATATCAATAACTACATTCCAGAAAAACCAAGATGGTTGAGGAGTAAGTAGAGGCTACACTAACCTCCTCCCTCGACCAATCTGGAGAATCCTCAATCGTGGAGAAATTATCCTGAATAACCAACTGAATACTACTAGCTGGATAGAAGTCTTATTTCCAAGGACAGACAGAAGAAACCACTCCACCACAACGTGGCTGGTCGGGGTAGGGAGTGCGGAGAAGGTGGGAGAGGGCTGGCTGGGCTCCCACGGGAGGCAGCTGAAGCTCTGGAGGGATACTTCAGCAGCCAGGGGGTTCTCCCTGAGAAGTGCAAGGTCTAAACCCCAGGCTGGTCTCCCCAGCCTACAGCACCAGAGCCAGAAGG
>NW_028094513.1:0-713 GCF_014824575.4 Sturnira hondurensis
CATCCCCTCTCTCACTTGAAAAAAAAAAAAAAGAAAGCCCCTGGTTGTCCCTTAAAACATAATATGAAAAAATACTTTATTAAAACAAACTCTGAAAACTATTAAAACATACTAGAAAAGTCATAAAAGCCAGAACTCATATGTATACCTTTTTTTGTTTGTTTTTCAGGACTTGGGAAATATATTGGAAAGGTGAGTTTATACTGATGATTCCTAAGAGATCATTGTCTTCTTGATGATGTGGGTGTACAATTTTTTGAGCTATAAACCTTGTCCTCTGGAGCTATTTTCCATTTTGTTTAAAAAAAAGTAACAAAGCCCTGAAGCATTCTGGTCTCAGAAGTTTCTTCCTTATGAGTCTGCATTCCAACATACCTAAAAACCATTTAACTCTGGGTTTTGTTCTGGTCACTCATGGCCATCCTCTCCAGACATGACAACAAACATTTCTGAGAAGATTTTTGTAAGGTATTACAGAGATGGAAGGTGAAAAGAAGAGGAAGAGGGAGTTTTCCTATGAGTAGGATAGGAGAGGAGGGCGTTGCTTTTGTCCCCAGGAGTAGCAATGACTCAGCCTGTTCCATCACTGCATGCCCCTCCTTATAGGCAGCACTTCAGGGGAGAGTGACTTCCTGGTGCACTAAGGAAGTGCAACATTCAGGAGCAGGGCTTTGAGGGCAGAGTTTTTTACTTGCTTGATCAAAAGAAAACAG
>NW_028094514.1:0-597 GCF_014824575.4 Sturnira hondurensis
GTGTCCCTGACCTGCCTCCTCCTTCTTCTAGGAGCTCTCCAGGACCCCACCATCATCTTTCACTCCATCACTGCCAACATCATCTGCTCCATTATCTTAGGAAAACGCTTTGATTACAGAGACCCTGAGTTTGTGAAGCTTCTGGACATATTCTACCAGTCCTTTGCACTCATCAGCTCTTTGTCCAGCCAGGTCAGGGAGAGGGTGGGGGATGGTGTGGAGGAGGTGGCCATCCAGGGAAGGGGAAGGAAGGAATCTGATTTGGGGTCCAAAAATGCAGCTCAGGTTTGGAATAAGGCCAGGGACAACAAGGGGAGACCAGGGTACAGACACCTGGAGGGAAAGAGAGATGGTGAGGTAGGGGCTGAGGACTAAGAAAAAGCAAGGGGAGTGATGGAGGAGGCAGAAATAGAGAATTGGAGGGGGAGATGGAGGAGAGCAAAAGAGAGAAGAGAAAAAATAAGACTGAAAGGGATAGCGATGAAGAAATAATGTGAGACAGAGTTGAGAAGAATGTGTGCGTGAGACAGAGAGAGAAAAAGAGGGAGACAGAGAAAAAACAGTGAGACAGAGATTCCCCTCTATCAGAAGTATTAG
>NW_028094516.1:0-14451 GCF_014824575.4 Sturnira hondurensis
TTCTTCTTCCTCTCCTTCTGGTATTCCTATTGTTCAGATATTATTATGTTTCATGTTGTCTTATCTTCATGGTGTAGTTTGCAGAGAGTTCACTGTAGCTCCCCTGTAGTTTCTGGCAGCTCATTATAAGCTCTTTGAATTTCCTGATAACCAGTGCTTTGAATTCAATATCTGATAGTTGCCTTGCCTCTGTTTCATCTAACATTCTTTCTGAGACTTCCTCCTTTTCTTTCATTTGGGGATTGTTTCTTTGTCTTCCCATTGTTTTTGTTGCTCTTCTTGTTGGCTTCACCTTCCTAAAGTGATCTGTTCTGGGTTCCTGGTTTTATGGTGTGAACTTCTGTGGTAAGATGCCTGTTAGATTCAGTGGTGCAGTCTCCTGCAGGTATCTTGTTGTTCTCCACTTCCACCTACTCCTCTTGTTGGTTTCCAGCTGGTCAAACCTTTTCTTCTGGTCTCCCTAGCTGCAGCAGCCTGAGGGCCTATTAGTGTGGCCTTTCTCTTATCTAGGTGAACTTAGCTGGTCTCACCAGTGCCCTCCCAAGATGCAGAATGGCGCTGCTCTCCTGTGCCCCGCTGAGAGCAGGTTTTCCCCCAGGCTTCCCATCTCTGGCCTGGCGTGAGGGCACACACTCCCAGCCAGGCTCTCCTGGTCTCGCAGGTTTGGGCTTGGACCTTTCCCAGTGCTGTGGCTGTACATACTGGGCAACTCACAATTCTTCCAAGCCAGCAGCCACAGCCTGACTCCCGGTGCTTCTCAGTCTGAGTCCAGCTGGGTAGGGATGGAGCTGGGGCCTGGCGCTCTACCAGGGACCCTGCCAGTAGCTCGCAGTTCCTCGAGACTGCGGGAGTGTAGGCCCAAGTCCCGAGCTCTCAGTTCCCCACTGGTGCTCCTTCAGGGGCCCTACCAGTAGCCCGAAGCTCCCGAGGCTGTGTGAGCACCGGCTGGAGTCCCCCGCTATCTGGAATACGCGCCATCGGGAATGTACGCGACTCCTATACCTCCAAGCTGGTAACCACACCGGACTCCCGGTGCTTCTCAGTCTGCGCCCGGCTGGGTAGGGAGGGAGCTGGTGACTGGTGCTCTTCCAGGGGCATTGCCAGTATCCTGAAGCTTCCCGAGACTGTGGAAGCGCCGGCTCAGGCTACTGGGAATGCCGGGTCGCTCAGTTCCCCTAAATGGCAACCACAGACTGTCTCCATGGGTTATCAGAGCTCTCTGGTTTGCTTCCCAATGCCCACTCCTGTCTCTGCCACTACAGGCAGACCAATCTCTCCTGGTGTTTTCCAATCTGCACCCTGCTGGGTAGAGAGGATGCTGGAGACTATTTCTCTCCCAGGGTTGTTGTTGTTGCCCTCCCTCAGCTCTCAGAGATCCAGACAGCCCTGCCAGGGCCCTGGGGCTTCCGGCGGAGGGCCTGCAGCCTTTGCGCTGTTCCCTCGTACCTTGTTGATCTGAGGTCCGTCTCCTCTCCTCAACCCCTGGTCATTCAGTGTCTGCTATACTTTCTGGGGTCCTGCCCTCCCATATGCTGGGTCCCTGTTGGGTGTTCGCTGTGCTTCTCTGCAGAGCAGCCTGGTTTTTCTCCGGCTTGTGAAGGGAAGTGAAATCCTTTGTCCTACTCCGCCGCCATCTTCCTCAACCTTGATATGTTGTCTTGCATACCAGTGTCAGTTCTACTGAAACTGTGACAATTAAATATAATATATTATAGATAACATATTCATCTAATATCTTACAGATATTATATTTATCTATTGCATAAAAAAGAAAAAGTCTAGAATTATATTAAATATTATGGAATGATGTTAGTCTTATAATCCATCTTTTTAAGAATTAAAAGTCTAAACATTTAGTGTTATTTTATTTATTTATTTTTAGTGGAATCTATTGGGGTGACAACTGTTTCACAAAACTACAGGTTTCAAGTGTGTAACTCAATAATACATCATGTGCACACTGCCTAGTGCACCCTTGCCCCAATCAGTATCTTTCTGTCCCCATTTATCACCCCTTTGCCCACACAGCTACCTCCACCTTCCTTTTCCTTTGTATCTATCTATTCCTCTATCTATCTATTGATTTGTCTAATTTTCAACATTTGTTTAAATATGGAGTATTATTTTTAAACAACCTACAGTGGGGAAATGGAGTCTAGAGGAATCCAGACAGCCTGACCAAAAGAATGGAGTAAATCATTGTAGGACATGAAGCAGAAAGAAAGCTTTGGTTGAATTTCCTTTAAGACAGTAGTGGTCAAACTTAGTAACATATCAGAATCACTGAGAGGGCTTATAAAAACAAAATGATGGGTCTCACTGCTGTGGTTTTTGGATGGTAGGGGTCAACCTTAATAATTGGCATTCTTTTCAAGTTCCTAAGTGATGCTGATGGTGCTGAGCTGGAGATCACAGTTGAAAAGCACTGCCTTAGAGAAACTGGAGATGAACTTAAACAGCCTGTTGGCATAGTTAATGGATGTGGCTCTGAACACTGGTTTTCATGGAAATATTCCATTACTCGTAGTAGGAAACACTCACCAAAGGTCTTCAAAAAGATGTTTATTTTTATTTTTACTTACATTCTCATCTATTTTGTAAAATGATGTTTCCAATTTTATTTTATTTCTTGGTGAGCCGTAGATATTATTCTCTATGTAGCCACATAATGTCAATTTTTATGAAGATTTTTAAACATCGTGGTTGTAAGATAACAAATAAAACCAGCATTTGTCTTTTCACAAAAATACCTGTTTCTTAAATTATGAACCTTAAATAACTAATTGTGGTTTTGAATTTCTCTATTTGGTTCAACTATTTCTATGTCATCTCCCTTTTGGGGTTTTCTAGGGAGAGTCATTTTGTGTTCCCTAAACAATTGGACTGAAACAAAACCCAAGCCATTCAAAATATCTTTAGAATTTCAGATGATTGTTTATCATTAAGTCAAATAAAAACAAATTCAAACTTAAATAGGGAGAGACTTCAATTAAAAAGAAAGGTTATTTCAATGAGAATACACTTTGGATATCAGATCTGTGAGCATTCCAAAATAAAACAGAAAAAAATACTTGTTTTTGAAGACAAAGAAGAAGCAAGAAGAGATAAATAGAATTTTTGGAGGGAAGCTGGAACAAACAAGGGAAAATGACCAATGGGTTCCGACAGGATAGTTTAATAAGGGAGGAGCATTCCACTTTGTGTTTGTTCAGACTTGGTGGCAAGCATAGTTTAGGAGTTTTTTTTTTAGGGAAGGAAAATCTTAGTGAAGGTTGGTCAAGACAAAGCCAAAATTAAGAAATGGGCAATTGTAGACACTTGGCACTTAGAACTTTGAAAGGTTAACACATAAATGGAACCATTTTAAGAGAGAGCCAAGGAAGCTATCCAGGGGAACTGCTTTGTACATCCTACTCCTCAAACTTGTAGAATGACTGAACTGGTAAAATAGCTTTTACTCTGGGCCATATCAGCACTGCATTCTGAAGGACTGTAAAGCTAATAGTTTCAATTAGCAATAATTGCACCTTGGATAAAACTCATTGGCTATGATACTAACACAGAGAAAAGCTCTAAAGCTAATAGGAAAGTAGATACCCTGATTACGAGGACTGAATATGTAGGGCATTCTTTAGAATTATCATCACCATGTATAGCTAAAAAATAACTTACTTTACCAGCCCCAATAGAATTTTCTGATTTAGCTCTTTAGTACCAACAGAAATTTCTTCCTTCTATTCATGCGATTACTTCACTTCCCTTTCTCATAAAAACCCCTTGCCTTTAACCTCATAATCAGAACATAATTTGAATTTCTAAAGAAATCTATGCTCCCACATTGCAAGTCTTTGTTAGTGTGCAAATTGGTAATTATGGAATAACCACAAGGATGTGAAGTCCAGCATAGGGAATATAGTCAATAATAGTGTAATAACTATGTATTGTATCAGATGGGTACTGGACTTATCTAGAAGATCACTTAAGTTATATAAATGTCTAATCACTGGGTTATATACCTGAAATGAATACAGTATGGCACATCAACTGTAATTTAAAAATAAAAACAACTATTTGAAAAAAGCAGTATGCTGCCAATTTTCCAAAATGATTTGAAATTGATACTACAACTAAAGCATATTTAAAAACCAATTAGAACTTCCAGGCAAGATGGAAGCATTGGTAGACACACTTTACCTCCTTACACAACCAAAAGAAGGACAACAACAAATTTATAAACAAAAAACAACCAGAACTGATGGAAAAGCAAACTGTATGGAAGTCTGACAACCAAAGAGTTAAAGAAGAAATATTCACACAGACCAGTAGGAGCTGGGTGGAGAGGACTCATGGTGAGGCAGCAGCTGGTGGAATGGGGGTCCCACATTTGCATGCAGATAAACTGGGAGGAACAAATGGGGAGTGAGACAGACCTTGCAACCCAGGGTTCCAGCAAGGGGAAATAAAGCCTCGAAACTCTGACTGAAAAAAAACTGTGAGGGTTGAGGCAGTGGGAGAAACTCCCAGCCTCACAGGAGAGTTTGTTGGAGAGACCCACAGGGTCCTAGAACATACACAAACCCATCCACCTGGGAATCAGCACCAGAAGGGCCCAATTTGCTTGTGGGTATTGGCAAAAGTGACTGAAAGCCAGCAGGGAGCAGAACAAGCACCATTGTTCCCTTTCATACCCCTCCTCCACATGCAATGCCACAACACAGAAATGTTGGTTGCCCTACCCTGGCAAATACCTAAGGCTCCACCCCTTACTATGTAATGGGTGCTCTGAAACAAAAAAAAAAGGGCCCAAATGAAAGAACAGATCAAAGCTCCAGAAAAAGGTACAACTAAGCGATGAAGAGATAGCCAACTTATCAGATGCACAAATCAAAACACTGGTAATCAGGATGCTCACAGAATTGGTTGAGTATGGTCACAAAATAGAGGAAAAAGTGAAGGCTATGAAAGGTGAGATAAAGGAAAATGTACAGGGAACCAACAGTGATGGGAAGGAAACCAGGACTCAAATCAATGGTTTGGACCAGAAAGAAGAAATAAACATTCAACCAAAACAAAATGAAGAAAAACGAATTCAAAAAAATGAGGAGAGGCTTCGGAATCTCCAGGACAACTTTAAACAGTCCAACACTGAAATCATAGGGGTACCAGATGGAGAAGAGGAAGAGCGAGAAATTGAAAACTTATTTGAAAACATAATGAAGAAGAGCTTCCCCAATCTGGCAAAGGAAATAGACTTAGGAAGCTCAGAAAGACCCAAAGAAGTTGGACCCAAAGAGGAACACACCAAGGCACATCATCATTAAGTTACCAAAGATTAAAGATAAAAAGAGAATCTTAAAAACAGCAAGAGAAAAGGAGACAGTACCTACAAAGGAGTGCCCATAAAACCGTCAGCTGAATTCTCAAGAGAAACCTTAAAGGCAAGAAGGAGCTGGAAAGAAGTATTCCAACTCATAAAATCCAAAGACCTACATCCGCCCTGGCTGGCGTAGCTCAGTGGATTGAGCGTGGGCCTGCGAACCAGAGGATCGCGGTTCAATCCCCAGTCAGGGCACATGCCTGGGTTGCAGGCCGGTTCCTTGCAGGCTAACTACCAGCAAGGGACCCACAAAAGGCAACCATACATTGATGTTTCTCTCCCTCTCTCCTTCCCATCTAAAGATAAATAAACAAATAAAATCTTTAAAAACAAAAACAAAAACAAAAAAAAAAAAAACAAAGACCTACATCCAAGATGATTCTATCCAGCAAAGCAATCATTTGGAATGGGAGGGCAGATAAAATGTTTCCCAGATAAAGTCAAGTTAAAGGTGTTCATCATCACCAAGTCCTTATTATATGAAATATAATAAATAAATTAAAGTGATTTATCTAAAAAAAGAAGAAGATCAAAACTATGAACAGGAAAATGACAGGACACTCAAAACTAGGAACAACTGAACCTAAAAAAACAAACAAACAAAAAAACCAAAGTGAACAACTGGAACAGGAACAGAATCACAGAAATGGAGATCACATGGAGGGTTATAGAAAGGGAAGGGGAGAGGGAGAAAGGGGGAAAATGTATAAGGAATAAGTAATATGAATTTTAGGTAGAAAATAGACGGGGGAGGTTAAGAATAGTATAGGAAATGTAGAAGCCTAAGAACTTATATGTATGGATATAAACTAAGGGATGTGGGAAATAGGACAATTGTAATAAGATAATCAATAAAATATATGTTCTTTAAAATAAAATAAATAAAACAAAAAACCCCACAAAATACAGAAGAGGATTAAATTGTTGGAAGGGTATATAAAGCAATATAAGATAGTGTGAAAAGTATATTATAGGTTTAAAAATTAGAAAAAAAATTTATGCTAATATTGTTTTTATTTTTCCAAGGAAACAACTTTACTAATCTTTACCTTAATTGACTATCCATTAAATAACCTGATAATATTTATCTTATTTATATTTCTGTATTATATGGCAAAATTAAAAATAAATTTGACACTTCTTTAATTTATTCAACAAACACATATTTAAGCAATGACTATGTCACCAAACATTTTTCTAGGAACTGAGAATTGAGCATTGAAGTAAAAACAACCACAAAGCAATACCTCATAGAGCGTACCTGAAAGAAAACAAATTATAAACACATACATAAATCAGATAATTTCCAAGTGTGCTAGTGCATGTGAAAGTGTATTTTGGTGAAGAGAAACTTTTATTCAAATTTAAAACATTGCTGTCAACCTCATAACCATTGTATATTTTTTGAATATGCCTTATCTTCCTCCACGTGCTTCTGTAAAGGGGCCAGAACTCACACTGCCCAAGGATCTAGGAAAAAACCCTAGTAACCTGGCTTGGGAGATGGGAAAAGCAGAGCACAAGATTGGGAGATTTTGTTTATCTACGGAAACTTGGCTAGCTTCACAGTTATGCTAAATAGCTGTGTCTGCCAGTGCTCTAGGGTGAGAAGAGATGCGCACAACTTTAACAGGTGATGCCCTGTCGGGGGTGTTGTTGCTGTGTTTGCACAAGAGCTTGGAGGTGGTTCACTCTGCATCACCAGGCCATGCCTGCTCCCACTAGCAATGACAGCTAGAGAAGAGCAGAAGATGCAGCGAACAGGCAGATGTAACCTATTGTGGGAGGAGTTAGAAACAGGGTTGGAAGCAGCTCCAGGCTGGGGATTCAAACTGGGCGCAGGCAGCCATTCATGCTCTCTTGGCCACACGGGGAGTAGTAGTGAGGGAGGAGGCATGTCGTCTGTAGTGAGGAATATTTTGCTCTGCAGCTTGGAAGAGAGAAGTAAGAAAGCAGGTATGTAGTTTACAGAGAGGAAGGGGGCAATGTGGCCGGGACTAATAAGAAAGGGGGTGTTGCTGCTGTGATAGTGCCTGCTCTAGTGGACTCTTGGGCTGCAAAGGACTTCCTTGCAAGATCCTTACCAGCTGCACTTGGATTTTACATGGATTTTGGGGGCTTGTGCCTTTTCTGGACTATTACACAGAGGCTGATGACCACGTACCCCAGATCCTGAAGGACAGAGCTGCAGTGTGAGGACGGCAACTTTGGTACCTTCCAGAGTGACTGGAAAACTGTGCAGCCAGATTAAGACCAGATAAGAATATAGGGAACTTTGGGGGCTTTTGGCTCACAGCCTGGTGGAGAGCATGGGAAGTGTTTGGTTTCATAAGAAAGAAGAGCTCTGAGTTGAGGTGCTCTAGGTTCTCCCTAGGTTGAAATGTTGTACATGAAGACCTGCTCCTTTCGGCACTAATTGTTGAGTCTCATGACTGAGTACTTGAAGGGCCCCAGTCTGCTCCGTCACACTTTGCATTGTCTCGATTTCTTAAAAACTACATTCCTTTTATAAAAAATGCTCACTCTAGAATATGCCTCTTTTAGATTGATTTTGGAGTGAAAGGAATGGCGAGGGGGGAGAGGGAGACAAACAAACACTTATGTGACACAGAAACTTTAATTATTGTCTCCCGTACACACCCTGACCAGGAACCGAACCCGCAGCCTTTTGATGTATGGGGTGATGCTCCAATCAACACAGCCACCCAGCCAGGGCTCTGTTGTCTCAATCTGTAAATGCATTATAACTGGTAAATGGTTGATCCACCAACCGCGAGAACAAATGTCGGAGACTTTCAGGGATTCAAAGATGTTTTTTTTTTTTCCCAATTTTTTTATTTAATTACTTTTCAAGTACAGTTTTCTGTCTATTACTCCCATCCCCTCCCACCCCCCATCCTCCCCCCCCTCCCATTTCCACCCTTCTCAGTTGTTGTCCATGTATCCTTTATATAGGTTCCTCTAAATCCCTCCCTTATTTCCCCTGAAATTCCCTCCCCTCTCCCCTCCGGTCACTGTCAGCCTGTTCTCTATTTCAGTGTCTTTGGTTATATTTTGCTTGCTTGTTTGCTTTGTTGTTTAGCTTCCTGTTAGAGGTGAGATCATATGGTATTTGTCCTTCAGCACCTGGCTTATTTCACTCAGCATAATGCTTTAAGATGTTAATTTATTGGCCAAGTTTAACCTGCGCAGGGGCGATCCCTCAAAGTGTCCAGAGACACGGTGCCCGCAGGGGGCTCATCCGGGATTCCTGCCTAGTGCTTACAGCTAAGTCCTTGTATATAGGCCATCAAGCAAGCGTTTGCACAGAAGCATATTATTGGCTTACAGAGCCCACACGCGAGAAAAAGGGTGGGGTCTGACTCAACTGAAAGGGAAATTTTGAAACTAAACAGATGGCAATCAACTTACAGGGTGTCTGCTAGGGTTTCAGGCTCCTTGGGGCTGAGGCCATTTATCTTGTTCCCAACATTCCCCCGTTTTCTTTTGGGGGTATGTCAAACCTTTGATTCTTCATCACTCGGGAGGATGGTGTAGGGTTGGGAGAGTACCATTAGCTTAACTACTTCTATTCTCTCCTTGATGAAAGCCAGTACTTTATTTAAAATAATAGGTCCTATTGTGACCACTAATAAGAGCACTAGGAGTGGTCCAGCAATGACAGATATAAGGGTGGTTAGCCAAGGGGACGTTTTGAACATAGATTCATACCAATTAGAACTTTCTTCTTCTCTACTTCTATCTTTTAATCTTTTGGTGAGTGTTTTGATATTTTCTTTAATTACTCCAGAGTGGTTAGCATAAAAACAACACTCTTCTCCTAATGCAGCACATAACCCACCTTGCTGGAGGAGGAGGAGGTCTAGTCCTCTCCTATTCTGTAAGGCTATTTCAGCAAGGGAGTCTACTTGGTGCTCTAGATATATTACTTGATCTTGTAGGAGGGATATGTCCTTTGAGAAAGTTTGAGATAATTGCCTGAGGTTGAGCTCCCCTTGTATGAAAGCCCCCGCCCCTACAGTGGCGGAACCTACAATCCCTATAGTGGCTACAATTGGGATAAGCAGTGGGGCTCGTTTGGTGCGCTTAGGGGAGGCAACTAGAAACTCAGGATTTCCTCCATATAAATATACTTGAGGAATAATATAAGCACTAACACAGAGCTCGGGGTGAGTGGGAACAATGCATTTAAAAATGCCTTTGGTACAGACAAACCATAACCCCTCAGAAGCTTTGGTTATGAAGGGGTTCCCTGAGATTGTTTGCAGGGCCTCTTGGTTAAGACAGTAGGCACTATAGTTTGGATTTTTGTCTAGAGTGGAATTTGCTTGGAGGTAACAGGTTCCTCTCCCATGGAACTCCGCAAGGGTGAGGGACCCTTCAGTAACACAGTCCTCCATCTGGTCTTGATCTCAGTCTATGTCATTTGTAAGAGTGACTGTCTTAGGGGCTAATTCTCCTCCTCTGGAGGTGTTGGCTCCTAATCCTATATAAAAAGGCGTCCGGGGACTTAAACATAGCCAGCAGGACTCTGTAATTTCTGGCTGAGTATTGTTGAAGAATGGGAAAACTTTATCCAATAAATCTAAGGCTTAGATTTCTTGGTGATGCGGTCTCTCTAACGGCGGATTAGGAATGTAGAATGGTAGCTTAGGGCTCTGGTCTTCTAATTCTTCTGACTTTTCAACCGGGGTTACAGGCGACCCGCTCTGACTGGGAGAACTTGTGGTGGGTCACGGTGGCCCTCTTGTGGTGGGCTGTGGTGGCTTTGGTGGGAGACCACCTCCTGCCCCCTTTAGGAGTGACTCGGTTTTCGTAGGGAGCTTCTTTATAGTAAAAAGGGTTCCTGGATCCTGTCCAGTAACATATAATCTTAAACCCCAAGCTCTCCCTTTAATCCATTCAGGGTCTTGTGGGTTCTTAATAGTAATGACTGTTGGGTTACACTTATTTTTCCCGCAGTCTTGAGGTTTCCCCCATTTACTTTCCCTATCTAAGTTAATATGGGTATCTTTTCCTCCTCCTGGGACCCATCCTCCCTCGCTGACTAAAGTCTCGCAACCCCAACTTTTGCAGTAAAAATCTCCTTCCCATCCACAACCACGGGCTCTCTTTCTCTCCGGTTGTGGGCACCCGTAGGCTCCCGTTCTATTCAATTGTTTATTTAAAAATTCTTCTTCATCCACTGGTATGGGTTTGGGGGGAGCCCCTCCTCCAACTATCCCAGTGGATACATAAAGGTTTGAAGTCCCTAACCTATCTGAAACTGAGGAATCTTTAAGAGTGTCTCCAAAAAACTTAGAAAAATCAGCTTGTAGGGTTATTGGGCCCGCATCCCAAGTAAAATTTTTAGCAATAGCACTTCCATCTGCTGTTCAAATTAGTACCCATTCTCCTCCTTTTATCCCTATATTTTGACCAAACAGGGAACAAAGAATTAGTAGTCTTAGTTGGCAGAGAAAGTCAACTTCAAGGGTTCCCCTGGTTTTCTTTTGACTTGCCATCTCTGGGGATCCTCCTCAGGGGGGTTGGCTGGTTTCACGTGGGAGAGATGGATCCAGTAGGGTTTCTCTGCCACTTTAATAGCCGTTGGCGTGCTTAAGAGTACCTGGAATGGTCCATTCCATCTCGGTTCCAGGTTACCCCGCCTGTGATTGAGGATCTACACCCACTGTCCAGGTTCTGGTGGTTCAGGTATTCAGGTGCCACGATCAGCGAGCGTCTGATAGAGCTGTCTTCTGAAGGGCTCGCACCTCACTCCGGATGTGCTGTAGTGCCTGTAAGGACTTGAGGAAGTTGTGGTTAGAAACTTCTATCTCTTCTCTAGTTAACCGAGGCACAAGAGGTATTGGTTGGCCAAATAAGATTTCATAAGGGGACCATTTCTTAAGGTAAGGTGTACACCTTGTTCTAAAAAGGGCGAAAAGGAGTAGCTCAACCCAGTTTTCACTGGTCTCTTCCCTTAATTTCATTATGGTTTCTTTTAAAGTCCTGTTCATCCTTTCTACTTGTCCTGAACTTTGGGGCCTATAGATGCAATGCAATTTCCAATTGATATTTAACTTTGTAGCTAATTCCTGAGATATCTTTGAGACAAATGCAGGCCCATTGTCTGATCCTAGGGCTAAGGGAATGCCATATCTGGGTATGATTTCCCTCAATAAAACTTTGCAAACGGTGGAGGCAGTCTCTCCTCGTGTGGGGAATGCTTCTACCCATCCTGAGAAGGTGTCTAGTAATACTAATAGATACTTATAACCTGATTTCCCAGGAGTCATCTCTGTGAAATCTATTTCCCATAACTCTCCAGGAGCTTTTCCCCGATACCTTACAAGGGGAGGCAATTTCTTATTCTGCGCATTTACCCTAGCACAGATGCTACATCTAGAGACAATGGAGTGAATATCCCTAACGTTGGGCCCTAAATAGTATTTCTTGACAAGCTGTTCTAACTTATTTTGCCCTAGGTGGGTACTAGTATGAATATTCTTTACTATCTCTCTTATTACTCCTTGAGGCAGGTAGAGTCTGAAGTCAGGAAGTTCTATCCACCCCTGCTGATTTTTCTGCCCCTTTAGTTGTATCCCTTCCTGCTCTTCCTCTGGAGAATACTTAGGATCCGGAGGTAGCGTTGGCTGAGGCCATAGGGGGAGGAGGTTTTCTTGTTGTCCCGTAGCCGCTTCTTTCGCAGCTGAGTCTGCGAGGCAATTACCTTTTATAACAGGGGAATTTCCCTTTTGATGTCCTTTGCAATGAATGATGGCAACTTTGGTGGGTAACCAAATGGCGTCTAGGAGGGCAAGAATTTCACTGCGGTTCTTAATGTCCTTTCCTCCTGCTGTTAGGAGGCCTCTCTCCTTATAGATGGCCCCATGGATGTGGGCTGTGGCAAATGCATAACAGCTGTCAGTGTAGATGCTGGCCACTTTTCCTTCAGCTATCCGTAAGGCCTCGGTCAGCCCTATCAGACCTGCCCTCTGTGCAGAGGTCCCTGCAGGCAGTGCCCTTCGCCACAGGACCTTATCTCCTGTGGTCACTGCTGCCCCCCGCGTACCGCGGTCCATCCTTGATAAAACTGCTCCTATCAGTAAAGAGGGTTAGGTCTGCCTTTTCATATTCCTGATCTCTTAAGTCCGGGCAGGAGCCAGTCACCGTGTCAAGGATTTGCTTGCAATCGTGGACTAAAGTGGAATCCAGTACTGGCAGCAGGGTCGCTGGGTTCAGGGCAGCTAGCTGTTTTAAGGAACTGAACAGATGGAGGGTTTAATAGCTGGGCCTGATGCTGTGTTAGCCGTGCGTTAGTTAGCCACCTATCTGGGGGCGCTCGTAGTACTTGCTCTACGTAATGTTCCCTAATCACCTGTATGTCCTGTCCCAGAGTCAACTTACTGGCCTCCTTGACCAGGGTTGAGGTGGCAGCAAGTGCCCTCAGACATGTTGGCCATCTTGAGGCCACGGGGTCAAGCTTTTTAGACAAATAGGCAACGGGCCTCTTCCACGGCCCAAGCTCCTGGCTCAGCACCCCTAGGGCTACCCCTCCCTTTTCTGCTACGAACAGCTGAAAGGGCTTAGCCAGGTCCGGCAGGGCTAAGGCTGGGGCGGTCACTAGGGCCTCCTTAAGTGCTTGGAACACTTGCCTCTCCTTATCTGTCCATGTGAACTGCTCTTGTTTTCTTCTGGTTAGTTCATGCAGGGATCTAGCTAGTTCTGCAAAGCCTAGTATCCACAACCGGCAGTATCCTACTGCACCCAAGAATTCTCATACTTGCCTTTTGGTGGAGGGCTCAGGAATCTGCAGAACTGCCTGGATCCATTGGCTGGACAGGGTCCTTTGTCCCCCCCTGCAAGTTATACCCCAAATAACTTACAGTCTGAGTCACAATCTGGGCTTTATTAGCGGAGACTCGATACCCCATCCGCTCGAGATCCTGTAGCAGATCTATGGTGGCCTCTTCACATTCTCCTTTATCCTTGGCTGCTATGAGAATATCATCTACATACTGGAGCAGTACGATCAACGGGTGGGAGGAGCGAAAACCCTGCAGATCCTTGCTGAGGCCTCATTGAAAATGGTGGGGGAGTTCTTAAACCCTTGTGGTAGCCTAGTCCAAGTGAACTTCCCCACCAGTCCATTTTCTGGGTCATTCCATTTGAAGGCAAAGATCCCCTGGCTCTGGGGGACCAGGGGAATACAAAAGAAGGCATCCTTCAAGTCTAGAACTGAATAATAGGTATGGGTCGGGGGCAATGAGCTCAGCAGGGTGTACGGGTTGGGCACCGTAGGATGAATTGTCTCTACCCGCGCATTCACCTCCCGCAAGTCCTGCACCGGGCGGTAGTCCTGAGTCCTGGTTTCTGGACATGGAGTAGTGGGGTATTCCATGCTGATTGACACTCGCGGCCGTGCAATGCCCCGTTTGGCTCGGGCTGGGACTGGGTATTGCCTAATTCTAACTGGGCTGGCGGTGCTCAGCAGCTGCACCAGGGCAGGCAGCTGGTGGATGGCCAACCCTGGTGGATTGGTCTCTGCCCATACTCCAGGTATCTTGGTGAGTAGGGCATCAGGGACCCCTGCTTCTTCCTCCTTACCTCCTTGTATAACGGCAAGTAGGTATTCTTCAGACAGTGGGACAGTTATCTCCAAGCTGACCTCTGCCTCCTTGCCCTTGTTCCTCGAAGGGCTCTCCTCACGTCTGAAAGTAATGGTTGCCTGAAGCTTCTGCAACAAATCTCTCCCAAGCAATGGGTAAGGGCAGTCTGGGATAACTAGGAAGGAGTGGGTGATGGTGCCTCGGCCCAAGTTAGTAAATCTAGTGGTAGTCCATGGATAGGCTTCTGCTTTGCCAGTCGCCCCGACTATTTTGGTGGTTCCCTTCTGAATTTGCCCCTGAGGTTGTTTCAGGACTGAAAAAGTGGCTCCTGTGTCGACCAGGAAGTCTATTGGCTTATCTTCGACTGTTAAGGTGACCATGGGCTCCTGGGAGCCAAGGGAATGGAGCCCTGGCCCCGTCAGTCTAAGGTTTGGAGCAAGACTTCAGGGCCTTGTTTTTGTCCCTGACTGTCTGCCTTCATAG
>NW_028094517.1:0-1091 GCF_014824575.4 Sturnira hondurensis
AGAGTTATACAAATACCCACAAACATATTCATAAACAGAGACTGAATGCAAAAGTCCATTTTATAAATAAGAGATTATATTGACCTCTAACCTTTATGTTCATTTTTGCTTCATTGTGGGTACATTTTCTGTTTAAAGTGTATAAAAATGAGCTGGGGTAGGGGGGGGAGGTGGGGAGAAAATGTAGACAACTGTAAGTGAATGAAGTAATTTAAAAATAAAATGTATACTCTTTATGTTTTAATAAAAATGTTGATAAGAATAAAAATTTTAGAATACAATATAACCAAAGACACTGAAATACAGAACAGGCTTACAGGGACCAGAGGGGAGAGAGGAGAGAATCACAGGGAAAAAGGGGAAGGATTCACAGGAACAAGTATAAAGGACACACGGATAACAACTAAGGGGGGGTGGAAATGGGAGGGAGGTGGGGAGCACTGGGGGGGGTGGGCTGGGATGGGAGTAAAAGACAGAAATCTGTACTTGAACAATATTTAAATTTTTAAAAAGAAAGAAAAAATTAAAATAAAATACATCACTTATTTTAAAAGTTGATGTAGGTTTGGATAAAGGTTTAATGGGCATTCTGTAAAATATATTTATTGCAATATATATTACTTTTATAATAATTCAAAACAGAAAATAAAATTGATTTTATACTTTTAAAATGGTTTAATCGAATACATATATAAACAAAAATGAATACATACACACTACACATATACATCTACACAGAAATGCAGGAATCATATATATATATATTTCCGTGTGCATTTGTATATATATATCTCATAAATATATATATATCTCATAAATATATATATATCTCATAAATAAATAAATATATATATATTTCATGAGAATGTAATCTACATCAACAAAGAAGGCAAAAATATTTGTTTTGGGAGCCAATGTGTGCTTGAATCTTTATGTTGAGAAGGGTGATTATATTGAATGTAGGCTTAGCAAGAAACATCACAAAAAAGGGCAAGATGTGCCTATATAATACTCTTCCTCCATTTCTTTTTACTCAGTAGAACTGAAAACTTTGACTTGAAGGGTCATTTCAGGAAAACAACTAGGATATT
>NW_028094518.1:0-528 GCF_014824575.4 Sturnira hondurensis
ACCTGGCTGCCTGCACAGGCTGACTGCCTGACCGGTGTGCTAAAGTCGTACCAAACGGTGTTAGCAAAGGAAGGAACGTGGGAAGCAAAGAGAAGCGCAGGACGAGATGCAAATGTCAGTGTGAAGAAAGCCAGAGAGGTGGCAAAAAGCTAGGAGAAAGGTCAAGAGCATCAGCCTAAGTTCAGTGCTCTAGAACATGACAGGACCACAGAGACAACGAGTGCTAACGGTCACCCAAACAACCGTGCAGGTGTCATTGCAGATGGAGATGCTACCCAGCATCTCCAACACCCAGCCTGAGGTTCCATAGCAGTTGCGTGGCTGCCCTGGGGCCGCCTCCAGAGCCTGAGCCCCGGCCGGCACTTCTCAATGTGTCTTCCTGCTGCATCTCCACTCTACACAGACTCCACCCCACCCCAGGCCCCAAGAACTCCGGTGGCCTGCCTGTGGCCGCCATGTGACCGCCATGTGGCCACCCTGTGACCAGCCCACCCACAGGCTGCGTCTCCTCCGTGGAAAAGCCTGACC
>NW_028094519.1:0-6995 GCF_014824575.4 Sturnira hondurensis
CAGGGGCACAGAGTGTGGGTTGTCTGGCCGACCTCTGGAGGTCACTCCAGCTTTCAGCGAACAGGTCTCAGCTGTATGAGCTTGGTCCCCAGCCCCAAGTAACCCTCTGGTCCCTGACCCTCTCCAACCCGATGAGGCACAGGAGTTCCGGGAACTTCCTGTGATGGCCCGTAGCCTGTAGCCTCCCAGGTTGCGCTGCCGCTGCCTGGGGGACCGTCTTCATCTCCCGCCACCGAGGCCACTGACGGCACTTAGCTTGGGGCCTTGGGACAGTGACCAAACCCCACTGTCCCACGCCATCTGTCCCCTCGCCCCTCCGGGCTGCCACTCCCTGGCACACAGCCCCAGGCCCACACAACTGCGTTGTGGCCCCACAAACTTCGGAGAAGGCAGAGGAAGTGGTCACCGCCCACACCCCACCTGGCTCCCGAATGGACCCCTCCTTCAGCTGCTCCATTTGACCCACGTTCCCCGGACACCCCTCTCCTGAGCGAGCCCTCCCTCATCCTCCTGCCCTGCCCAGTTTGCCAGGCCCACCCCCCACAAGAGCAGCGTGTCTGTGCCTGGTCCCCAAAGCGTCCCGTGCTGGGCCTCGGGCATCACCACTCAGAGGAGGGATACCAGCTGTGCCTCCCTGCTGACCAGCGGGCCTGGAGCACACAGGGGTTCACCCCGTCTCCTCGACCCCCACCCACCTGAACAGGCTCGCACACATGGAGGCCTCCCGAAGGCAGAGGGCGGGTGTCAGCAGCAGGCGGCCAAGAACGAGGAGCAGGATAGAGGGGTCAGCCCCCAGCTCCGCTGGCCTCCCGCAGACACTCAGGCATGTTCACGTCAGACGAGGCAGCGCGTCGAAGAGGTGGGTGCACTCACGCACCTCTCTGCAGCACGGCCACGAGCTCATGGGGAAACACTGCAAGCCTGATGCAGCCTCAGATGTGGTGGAGGCGAGGCTGAAACATGCCTCACGGGAGCCAGGCCTGGAAGGAAGAACTTCCACCTGGAGGCTTGGGAGAAGCACCCTGCCCCTCACCATGTGGAACTTCATAGCTCGAACCCTAAGAGGCTGACAGCTCGCACCAGTGCAGCCAGCCTGCACCCTGCCCTTTCCCTGCGATTTGGTGCAGGTGGGAGTTTGCTGGCTGGGACCGGGGACTGCAGAGGGACAGCGATCCTGTCCTCACACCTACAGGAGAGGGGACAAAGACCGCGTGGTTTTTGTGGAGACTTCGTATGGGCCCAGAGAGGATGGGGGTCCACGTGGACTTCCTATGCTTTCTTTTGCACAGGCTGCCCTCCCAGCACCCCTAGTCCTCAGGGCCTCAGCACCTTGTAGGGGGGCCACTGGAGGGTGGACAGGCCAGGACTGTGCAGCCTGGAGCAGGCTCTGGACTTTGCCTCCAGCCCCTGCCTGGTACTTCTGCAGCCATGCCCAGCCGGCCCCTCAGTGGTAGCCCTGATCTGTGCCACCGTCTGACCCACCACCCCAACCCACCATTTCTGGCAAAGGCCACGTCATGGCTGTCGTTTCGGGCAACCAGCTCAGGGGCTGCTGCCGGCACTGTTCAAGCAAGTCCTGTCACACTGACTGGCTGCTGGCCACTCATCCAGTCCCAGAGCTCCCTTCTCTCCTGCTCTGGCTACCCGCCCTCCACCACGTGGAGCCCCTCACTGGCCAGGCGGGAAGGCCAGGTTTGGGCACTGGTCACGCACGAGCACCTTAGCAGAAACCCAACAGGAGGGGCATCCCCGTAGTCACACCAGTGGGAAAGAGATGTGGATGGGGAAAATGCTACCCACCTCCCAGGGGAAGCAGACACATACGTTTTCCTCACTGCAGCTTCTATGGGGGGTGGTGACAGTGTCCACAGGTGGCAGAGAAGGACCGTCAGGGAGCCAACCACCCCGTGCCCCATGAGAGCTTGATGTCCAACCCATTATCCACAGCAGGCACGAGCATGTGCAAGCCGGTTCTCATGCGCCCCGAGGGCCAGGGTCCCCCACCGAGCGGTTTCACTCTATCCCCCGTGTTGCTGGGCCCTGGCAGGACCAGCCCATGATGGGCTGCAGAGTCACTGGCAGCCTGACTGCAGCCAGGGGACCCACCAGCACTGCCCCACCCCTCTGACTGGCTGGGCTCCCAGTGAGACACACGGCAGGGTGGGGACAGTGACCACGCCCTCTTCCTCATGAACCTCATCTCCTCGGGTCCTGCACAAGCTCACATACTCTCTCACACTCCCACACAGAGACACATACACACACACAGATAATCAAACACTCTCACGCCTGCGCCTCAACCTGGGTCAGTATTCCCTCCGCTGAGCCCTGTGGACCCTGGACATTGCCACAGTCGCCGGGCAGGGTGGCAGGGACACTCCTGTCCAGGGCAGTCCCAACAACTTGTGGCCAGACACCAGTTACCTAGGATCAAGAATGTTCCCCGTTTTTATGCCACCTGTGCTTTCTGTGATTCTCTGTCTTTGGGCGAGCTCCTGTCTGAATCCCGGGCCCATCAGCCATCCTTCCCCCTCAAGGATGGGCATGTTTTGTTCTGGGCTGGAACCAGGCAGACGTCCACTCGCCCTGTGGCAGATGGGGTGGGGCGTGGGGGCCACCACTTCCTCTTGCCCCAGCACCCCAGGCCTGGTCTACTGGCTGCCAGGTCTGGAGGGCTGCAGTGGGGCTGGGGTCTCCCCAACTCAGGGAGGTTGGCTGGGAGCCAGGGGCCCCTGTGGGTCCAGGTTGGAGGCGCTGCAGAGACACGGCGGCTTCTTGACGCCTGCCTGCCTTCAGGACACAGGTCCGACCCTGTTTCTTGGCCCTCCCCTCACACAGAGGCCTCAGGGCTTTTGTTCTTTGTTTCTGTAGCATTTTTCCTTCCTGCCCTGATCAAATTGATAACTACAAAGTATGCGGCTTGTAAGCAAAATTCATTTGAAGCCAGAATTCCGAGCTCCCAGCCATGGCGACCTGGCTACCCTGGAATCACACCAAACCTCAGCCCCCCACCCACATGTCTCCTGCATGGGGCAAGAGCCCCAGAGCCCCATCACAGGTGAGTGGGGCTCCCTGTCTGCTCCAGTCCCTCCCGGGCCCCCAGGGAGATGAGGGCCTAGGAATGAACACGGGAGGACAGGCCAGGAGGGCGCAGCTCAGGACTGGGAACCTGGTCCTGCAGCCCTGAGGGGACACCAGGCCACAGGGCCAGGTCCCCCCTGTAGCCAGCTCTACCCAGGACCCAGAGGCAGAGTTGGGAAGGACCAAGGGCTGACATAAGCGTCTCCGTTTCTGGACAAGGACACAGCTCCCGAGGACACGGAAGGTGGCAGGCAGGCTGGGATTGCAGGGACCACGGTCGGGTGAGCCAGGGCTCCCCCCCAGCACCCCTCAGACTCGTGCGTACGTGCAGACCCACAGGCGCACACGCACACGCACGCCACCACAGGCACAGACCCCCGTGGCAACTTCTCTCCGTGGAAGGTGCCCGTTTGCTCTGGAGGCAGCGGCACAGGGAGGTGTGGCCAGGGCCAAGGCCCGTCCTGCAGAGACTCAAACCTGAAGCCTCCTCCTCCTCTGTCCAGGGGGACGTCCAGGGTCAGTGTGAGTGCACATGTGCACACAAGTATGTGTGTGTGCCTGTCTCTGTGTGCTATGCACACGCGCACAGGCACACATGTGAGCACAGCAGCATGTGTGAGCATGTGTGAGCATGTGTGAGCACAGGCATGTGTGCCTCTGTGAGCAAGGACACACAAGGTCATGCACATGTGAGTGTGCATGTGAGAACACATCACACACGTGCCCATGTGTGCACACATGTGTGTGGTGTCATGTGCGATGGCACATGTGCGTGTGTGCACTTCCATTTCTCCCTCCCACCACTGCCGTCTCATACCCTCTCCAGCGTCTCCGACGTGAGCAACCGGCTGCCTCCACTGCTGCCTCATCTGAGTGGCTCTGGGCACTGTTCGCACCAGCTGCCCGTGTCCTCCAGAGCGCCGAGGCCACTCAGAGGTACAGGCCCTGCTTCACGGCATGGGGACCCCCATGACCATTGGGAAGTCATTCACTTATCGACAGGCGGTAGGCTGAACATCTCCACTCCTGCCTTTCATGGCAAAACTTAGCTGCGCCCAGTGACCTCTGACTTCCTTTCTGAAGAGAGCAGTGACTGCTGGCTCCGCCTTGCACGCTGACCACCCCCCTACCCCACCCCCCTGCCTGCAGGGCTCTGGTGTGAAGTCACTCAGGTGCTGACACGTTCTGGGGTGAAAACCTGCTGACTGACCACAAGCGTGAGCCCGACATCCCCTGACCCCATGGGGAGGCCCACACCATGACACACAGCCACTGGGCCCCCAAGCCCTGGGGGAGCCAGCTCAGGACAAGGGGACAGAAGCAGGGGCAGCTTCCTTCTCCCTGAGGGGCTGAGACAGAGGACACGGAGGCTCAGGGACGCAGCGGTGCTGCCGTGGACACCACACTCCCCTGGACGTCCCGTCTCCACAAGCTTAGTCCCTGAGGGTGTGGTGTGCTGGGGGGGGGGTCCCAACAGGGGTCTGCCCTCCAAAGTACTGCGGGCCATGGGGCCAGGCTGCAGTGAGGGCCCTCGCCCCCTCCTGGGTCCTGAGCACAGCTGATGGGGTGGGGGAGGGGCGGCCTCAGGGCAGGGAGGTGCCTTCCTTCCCCGAATGGGGGACTGAGGGCCTGAGGGGCCACTAGCAGGGGCCTGTTCCTGGAAAAGCCTCAGCAGCACATGGAGCGTGTTGACAGGTTGCCCCCATGGAGGGTAAGAAAACGCCGTATTTGCTGAGGGAAGTCCCAGGCGGTGGCCCAGAGTCCTCACTTCCTCCCTGCTAGGTACCTATCAGAGTCCTCACTTCCTGGTGTGGGGCCACTCCAGGGGCAAAGCCAGCTGAGACCACCCCTTGTGAGTGGGACCCTCAGGGAGTGCGGGCCAGCCCGGCCCCTGCCTTCACCCTCGCCGCTGGTCTGAGCCAGGAGTGCAGGTGAGCCGCCTCCCCAGCAGACTGGGCGTGGCTGAAACACAGGGCGAGCGGGGCGCCTCCAGGAGACAGGCCAGGCCCTGGTGTCCGACCTTAGAGGAAAGGAGCTGGGTGGTGGGGGCCTGCGGATCTGGAGAGTCTTGGGGACAAGAGAGTGACAGGGAGAAGGCTCAGGGGTGCCTCGGCACATGCAGGACCGATGGGGCTGCCCACGAGGAAAAGGGTGCAGGGCACTGGGCATAGGGGGACCCACAGGTGGGCCTATGGGGGTTGCTGAGGCCGTTGGGCGCCACCCAATGGGTGGACGCCACAGGAGGGCCACCCCTGGCTGTCGGGATCCAGACGTGGACTCAGGACAGGTGCGCCTGCAGCTCCAGGAACCACACCTGGAAGCGCGCAGCCGCAGTGAGCTCCAAGGCAGCAGGTTACAGTGTAGCATTAGTCAGCAAAGAGGAAAAAAATACCTGAGAGAGGGGGAGGGGCGCAAGGAGGGACAGGGAGAGACAGAGACAAAGAGAGGTGGGGGAAAGGGCTCAGTTTCTCGGGAATCAGTGAGGAAACCGCGCCTGCCCTGTAGTCCCCCCTGTACGGATGAAGTACTGTTCCTAACTTCGAGATGCTGATGAAAGTTGTGAGCCTGTTTCTAAAAGTGCACGTAGACATAAAGAGCAGTTTACACACCTTAGGGGAACTCACTAGCACCCAGTGCCACCCGGGGACCCCACTGAGCTCCCTTGGCCCCAGGTAAGCAGGTACGTCCGTGTGTTTGTCTCCTGCAAACTTCTCGTGGCTGAAAGCAGCAGGTTATTGTGCGCAGCTCTCGAGGTCAGAGGTCTGACCTGGGTGTCACTGGCCGGAACCACAGTGTCGCAGGCTAGTTCCCTCTGGAGGTTCTGGGGAGAATCGGCTTCCTGCTGTTTCAGCTCCTGGAGGCCCTGCGACCCTGGGCCCGGACCTTCCCACTGCCGGCACGGCCGCAGCCTCGGGCCAGGGGCCTCTCTTTCTCCCTGTCCTGCCTCCTGCTTCCATCTCTGAGGACCCCTGTGATGACATTAGGCCCCCAGACGACCCAGAATGGTCCCCCCACCCGTGAGCAACTGCCGTTGCTCTTTGCCATGTTCCGGGGTCAGGACGAGGGCGTCTTGGGGGCCATTACCCCATCCCTCTCTGTGGACACAGGACAGTGACAGATGGCAGAAGCAGACCACGTGCACAGAAACGTGGAAATGTGGAAATGTGGCCCACGGAGCAGGGGTCGCAACACACAGGCTATCAGCAGGAGACACGTGGGCTCAGGGGGCCGGGACTTTTCTTGGTGCTGACAGGAGGCAGCAGGCCAGAAGGGGTCCCATCCCCTCTCCCCTGGGCCTCCAAGGTGAGTCTGCTCCTCCCAGAAACCAGCCCAGAGCTGGGTCCTCAAGGCTCGAATTGCACCTCACCCGCCTGCCCGCTCCACCCCAGACCCACCCCTCCCCGCTGTGAGTCACCTCTGCGGTCCCCTGATGGCAGTCTGGCGCCCCTGGGGTCCTGGTGCTGGAGCTGGAGGGCGGCCCATGGACTTGAGTCGAAGGCCCGACCAGGCCCGCCCCCACCCCAGCTGCAAGGGCACTTGCCAGCCTGGCCAGGGTGTGGATGAGGGCTCTCACCTGGGGGCCAGCTCACTGCCAGAGGCCAGAGTGGCGGCACCCACATGCAGGCTTGAGGTTCTCCGGGGTCCCTGCTGGCCACAAAGTGGGTGCAGGCCCAGCCAGACCCCACCTGGAGCACATGCACCCACACCTGGAGCTTGTCCCTCCCCCACTCCTCCAAGCAGGTGCCGATGCCGGAAACAAGGCCCAAGTGGGAGAAGATGTCCCCTGGCTGGAGGCCACAGGGTCAGCCTGACCCCTCAGGCGGTCAGGCTGGGATAAAGGGTGTTGGGGGGTGGCCCTGCACATCGGGGTGCAGAGGCCTGAGCCCATGTAGCATCCAGAGCAGCAGGAGAGG
>NW_028094520.1:0-644 GCF_014824575.4 Sturnira hondurensis
ACCTAATCAACAAAACTAACAAGTGAGCAAAATACAACTAGAGACATGGAAATAAAGAATACACTGACAGTAATGGGGGGGGGGGGAGTGGGAGGGATACTGGGAGGGAAACAGGAAGCGTCCTCAAGGAACGTGTATAAAGGACACATGGACAAAGACAACAGTGGTAGGATCAAGGGTGAGAGGTAGGGGGGAAATGGAGACAACTATACTTGAACAACAACAAAAAAACATTAAGAAAAAGCCATCCCTTCAAGCTGCTACATAGACAGTAACTGTCAGGATGTATTATGATATTTTAGAAAATACATCCATCTAACATAGTCAGACCCCCTTTGTTGTATATCCTGGATAAAATTACAACCCTAATATGGGTTCATGATTCAAAACTCCCTGAAATAGTGAATAAATCTGCTCATGTTTACTTCCACTTTGGGAAGTATTAATTCAAGTATTACTCTTTTAGAAACTGTGATTCAATCGTTCTGTATACAATAGTCACATCCTGACAAACACTTTCATTTAGCAACACTCCCTCCCTGGCAATTATCTGCTAAATGCCCAGTTCATGGGCACATTTCCAGCTCCTCGTGTGGTGAGAGCAAGTAACAGTATGCACTCAACACACATCCATTGAGTAAGTT
>NW_028094521.1:0-527 GCF_014824575.4 Sturnira hondurensis
GCGCAGGAGTGTCTGTCTGTCTGTCTGGTCAGTCCCGGGGTTCCTGCCTGTGGTCGGCAGCCCTTGGCCGGCTCCCTCCCCACATGCGGTGGGGGCAGCCCCGTGTGGGATCCTCGTGTCCCGAGGTTGATGCCGGGCGAGGTTTAAGGCCGAGGGAGACTCTCAAGTGAGACCCTCCTCGCCGCTCACCACCTCTCTGACCCTGCGACCCTCCAGAAACGACAAGGAGCGAGCAGGGCTGCCTAGAAGGCACTGTTTTCCCTTCGACATTTGTTAGGGTGTCTCCCCAGTGGGAAGGGGTGAAAGGTTCAGCCTCAGGCCTGCGAACGGCCTGCTTTCCTCCTGAACTCACACCTGCTACCACAGGCCTGCCTTTAGTGCCTTGCCTGTGATTCCGAAGTCCATCTAGTCTTTTTACGGTTCATTGCAATAGTGAGATCCCAGGTGCAGAGGGGATGCGTCTCCACTGAGCGGACGTGAGTGGGCTCCCAGTGCACCCGCCCTCCCTGGTCCTCGGGGTGTCTGAC
>NW_028094522.1:0-796 GCF_014824575.4 Sturnira hondurensis
GGTTTCCACGAGCTCCCTGTAGAACTAAGAATCATGTGCAGGAGAACCTGGGACTTTCACAGAGAGCCAGCTTCCTGCTGGGTAGCCCTGGTTCCTGTGACATGAGCCACAGGGTCCCTGTAGCCCTGGCAGACATTGCACCCCTATCAGGGGCCCTTTCCCGCTCCAAGACCTACTCAGACTCCCACAGAAACTCCAATTCTCTGAAAGATGACAACTGCTCCGTGGATTACCCAACGTTTCATCACAAGTCTTCTTAATACTCCCATCTTTCCTCTTGTCTTTAGAGTGTGACATCTACTAGATTTCAACATTTAGAACTTTACAAATCTCAGCAAATGACTGGGTTTCTGTGCAAAGAACTTTGGGAAGTCTGTGCTTACTTCAGATTCCTGCACAGAACCTCATAGTGTTTATTAACTAAACAGAGAAAAACTATGGTGCAGTAGAAAGAACCTGGGATTCTTATATTTATTTTATTATTGGTTAGCTATGGTAACTTAAATGATTCGCCTAATCTGCTTCTATCATCTCCATTGGAAAGTGGGAAAAATCATATCTTAAAAATCCTGCCCTCTATTTTTTAAAAAAAATGGGCTGATTCTAGAACTGGGGGAGGAAATCAGATGAGCCAGCAGCATTTAGTAATGCCAAAATAAAGTGAATAGAACAAAAAACAAACAAACAACAACCTACATTGAGAGGGAGGGATCTAGGAGCCAACTCAAAGAATTTCCCATGGCACAAGTTGGAACAATTTGACCAATAAAACAAAAGAAGAAGGAGGAGGGAAGAT
>NW_028094523.1:0-710 GCF_014824575.4 Sturnira hondurensis
GAGCACTGTTCATGGACATTAGGCATCGTTCTAAGTGTCACCCATAATATCCGCTTTAATCCTTACACCAGTGCTGCGAAGTGGGTCTTATTACCATGCCCATTTCAGATGTGAGGAAGTTTGGGGACAGGGAAGTTAAGTCATTTGCGCAACATCGTGCTGCTGGATTTGAATCTGGTCAGTGCAGAGGTCAGAGCCAGGCTCCTGACCTCTGCCCTGTATTACCTTTCTACAGTTACAAGAAATAATCTTTGAATAAATGGGGGTTGTAGTTTGAGGGAAGTATTTCGTGTTCCACCCTCAAGCATGTAGGGAGAGCAATGGAATATGTAGAAGAGCATCACACAACACTGCCATATTTTGTTAATCTCAAATATTTACGGACCCAGAGTACAAGACAGAAGGGTAGCACCTACATATGTTTGTGCCCGTGGCATGCCATGTACCAAATTACTAGCCCACAAATCTGAAGATACTCTCTTTGGTTTCTCAAACATCCTGTGTGTTTCAAATATTGGTTTCTTCTCTAATTCTTTCTTGTGAATCAAGATCAGCCTGCAGTCTGAACTGAATGGTTAGTAGCGACCGGTATGTGCAAGCTCTGTTTTAAAGAAGGTGTTACTTGTCCTGGTGTCTGGTGATTGAGACACTGTGTAAAGTGTTTTCTACTAGGTCCTTGCTACTGATAAGACACATGTTGCATCTTGCTG
>NW_028094524.1:0-714 GCF_014824575.4 Sturnira hondurensis
CATTTTTCTTTTCAACAAGGTGGAGAACTAAGTTCCTTTGATTAAACCTTGAATGTTACACACTGAGATTCATGATATGTTGTCCAAAACAATTTGGAATTTCAACATCAAATTGCAAGAACTGTTATTTAGTCCCTCACTATGAAATATTTGTTACTCATAAGAGAGACATTTGGGGGTTTTTGCACTATGATCTAAGCTTGGAACAGAAAAGTAAAAAGATTCTTCCCTGTAATCGACAGAAGAAAGTTAGCCCTGCAAACTTCTTGACTTTTACTCCATGAGACTTCAGGAATTGTAAGAGTTTAAATGTGTTTGTTTATAAGTCACTTGTGTGGTAAGTTTACATTAGCATTAATATTTAATACACATATTTATCCAAAGAAATTTGTTTAGAAAACTGAGTTAAAGTGCGTCATTGCATTGATTTAGCCTTCCCTGGGTAAAGGCACTTTGCATTGTATTCTGCCCTTCAGTGGAAGACACAGATAGTCATTCTGTAGAGTTTCGGCCTCTCTGGCTGGTAGAGAATTTCTTCTAGCCAAAGTGTCAATGGACTTCAAATTTTATGCTTTTGAGATATTGATATAAGAAAAGAAATTCATTTAATTTATGTGTATCATTTACTTTAAATATTTGTGTCTAAATGTCTCCATCTTTAAATTTTATATAGAATTTTATTACATTAAGTTTTATATTCATTCCATTCATTTT
>NW_028094525.1:0-753 GCF_014824575.4 Sturnira hondurensis
ACGTATCATTGGCAAATATGTTTTCCAGCACGGTTGGTTCTTTTTTTGTTCTAATACTGTTTTCTTCAGCCGTGCAGAAGCTTTTTATTTTGATGAGATCCAATTTGTTTATCCTTTCCTTTATGCGCCTTGCTCTAGGGGACATATGAGAAAAAAAGCTGCTGAGTGAAAACTGCTGAGATTTTCCTGCCTATGTTCTTCTCTAGGATGTTAATGGTGTTGCGCCTGATATTTAATTCTATTATGTACCTTGAATTTATTTTTGTGGCAACTGAGCAAACACGAGAGTGGGTGGATATGGCAGAAATGGGAGAGGGCTGTGTGGGTGGGCTGAGATGGGAGTAAAAGACAGAAAAGTATACTTGAACAACAATTAAAATAAAAAGAACATAGATATAAAAAAGAAAATAACAATGGGGTGGAGACAGGGGAAGGAATTGAGGAGGAATGGGGCTGTGGGTAGTTTTGGGAGGCTAAGGTAGAAAACTGTACTTGAATACCAGTAAAACTGTTAAAAAGTAATAAATAAAATGGGCAAAAAATTGAACAGATATTTCACTAGAAGCCACCTTGAAGGTTCCTAACACAAGGAATAGCATGAGACAGTTGGTTTGCTTGTAAATTTAACCAAAGACCAGTGGAAGTTTTTATCCATATAAAAGATAATAAGTGATCCTTTTGTAAGTTCATCTTCTTAAGGCGCATACCTGAAATCCGGCTAAGTTGGACCCTGTGATCCTAAGCTCAAAAGGT
>NW_028094526.1:0-1351 GCF_014824575.4 Sturnira hondurensis
GAGTTTTCTAGAGTGCAGTGGAGCTGAAGTCCTCTCCACTATGCTTTTAGGCCGGCTCCTTCTCAGCATGAGAACTGTAATGCCAATTGGAAATGAGTGGTCACTGAAGATGCCCCTTCTTCATGATACTGAGTGTTTTGTGCAGCCTGAATCCTCACATGTTTCCACCAAATTGCTGCTCAAGGATAGAAGACTCGTATTCCTCCAGAGGCCTGAGCCATGCACACCCTGTTTTAGGGGTCACTGCATCCGAATTTTCCTGGGTGCACCATGTGTGGCGCTTGGCTGAATACCTATTTACAGCGAATATAGACCAAAGGGTCCTCCCAAGTGAGGTTTGCTCATGTTGTGAAACCACAAATTACAAATGAAAGCATCCCCACATTGACTAGAGACCGAGGTGCTCTCCCCTGCGTGGGTTCTCTAGTGTCAAGTTTAGGGCTTTGCTGAAGCCTTCTGCATTCCTTGTTTTTCCAGTGTGAGCTCTCCTATGGCCACTGGGTAACACCACTGCCTAACGATTGTGCCACAGAGATGCCATGCAATTGGATTGTCCCCCACAACTATTTGCAGATGTCAGACAAGTAGGGGCACCTGCAGAATCTTCCACATGGACTACAAAATGGGTTTCTACAATGCATGGGCTCTCAGTGGTGTTTAAACATTAAAGCTATGACTGTTTAAACATTAAAGCTATGACTAAAGCTATGACTGAGGCTCTTCCATATTCATGGCCCTGGTAAACCCATGTCATCTCAGGTCTGAATATTTGCTGAAGCCATTCATGATCTCTCCACTGTGGGTTGCTTCGAGCCAACTTAGGGAAGAGCACTGACTGAAGGCTTTCCCACACAGATGGCATCATATGGCTTCTCGCTGGTGGAGTTTCTCTCATGGGGTCGAAGGGCAGACCACTTACTGAAGGCTTTCTCACACTGACCGCATGTATAAGGCTGTTCCCCAGTGTGCATCCTCTCATTCTGTCTGAGTCTCGAGAACTGACTGAAGACTTTCTCACAGAGGTGGCACTCGTATGGCTTCTCTCCAGTGTGGGTCAACTCGTGCCGTCTGAGTAGATCTATCTGTGTGAATGGACTTCATAAGACAGGAGCCCATCAGTGATAGTGGAGTTAGGATTCCATGGAGCACGATAAGCAGCTGTTTCCACACAACTGCTTGGTAGACCAACAGATAGATGGTCCTTTCTTGATTCCAGCACATGCGGGGTATTTATGAAACAACTCCCACCAACTCAGTTAATGCCTTGCCCACCTTTGCCCTTTTTTCTGCATGCTGGTAAATAAGAACGTTAGAGGTCACTTTAACATGTCCAGCATGGAATGTTCCCGAA
>NW_028094527.1:0-519 GCF_014824575.4 Sturnira hondurensis
GACGCTAGGGACCGGTTTCCGTTTGTCTGGGAAATCCTGACCCAGGACTCTCGTGGGCCTGCAGATCAGGGGCCGTGTGGTCGGAACACGCACGTGCAGAGACACAGGTGCAGAGACACGCTGGGAAGCGGGCAGCGGGCCCAGCCCCTCCTGACCAGGGGCCCTTCATTTCTGTCCATGGCTATTCACGTTCACGCACTACAGGGAAGTGGGGAGCAGTGTCCCACGGGCCTTCCCTTTCCTTTGGGGTCCAGTTTTGTGATGTGAGAAAAGCAGAAGAGACTGGATGTTGAGCAGGACCTGGAGACCCTTCTGGAGAAACACTGAGCCGTCCACGCCAGTGGGCTTGTTTCCTGGGGCTGACAACTGAAACCTCTCGTTAGAAGTGGTGGGAGATGGGCGGGTCTGCAGAGCAGGGAAAAGCCAGGCTGATAAACAGGGAATAGCCAGGCGAGAAAGAGAGGATAGGAGGAAAATTAGAAAGGAAAAAAACGAAAAAAAAAAAAAAAAACAGAAAGA
>NW_028094528.1:0-2311 GCF_014824575.4 Sturnira hondurensis
TGCTTGCTTTTTTCTTTTGTTGATTAGGTTCCAGTTAAAGGTGAGATGATATGTTATTTGTTTCTCACTGCCTGGCTTATTTCACTTAGCATAATGCTCTCCAGTTCCATCCATGTTGTTGCAAAGTGTAGGAGCTCTTTATTTCTCTCTGTTGTGTAATATTCCATTGTGTAAATATACCATAGTTTTTTTATCCACTCATTCACTAATGGGCATTTAGGCTACTTCCAGTACTTGGCTATTGTAAATTGTGTTGCTATGAACATTGGGGTGCATAGGTTCTTTTGGATTGGTGTTTCAGAGTTGTTAGGCTATAATCCCAGCAGTGGAATTGCTGGGTCAAAAGGCAGTTCCATTTTGAGTTTTCTGAGGAAATTCCAAACTGTTTTCCATAGTGGTTGCGCCAGTTTGCATTCACACCAACAGTGTACTGGGTTCCCTTTTCTCTACATCCTCTCCAACTCCTGTTTGTTGATTTGTTTATGATGGCCATTCTCACTGGTGTGACATGGTATCTCATTGTGGTTTTAATTTGCATCTCTATGATGGCTAGTGTTGCTGAGCATATTTTCATATGCCTCTGGGCTGTCTGTATATCTTCTTTGGAGACATGTCTATTCAAGACTTTTGCCCATTTTTAAATTGGATTGTTTGTCTTTCTGGAATGGAGTCATGTGAGTTCTTTATATATTTTGGAGGTCAAACCTTTGTACAAGGTATCATTGGCAAATATATTTTTCCTATAGTTGGTTCTCTTTTCATTTTAATGCTGTTTTCTTTAGCCATGCAGAAGGTTTTTAATTTGATGAGGTCCCATTTGTTTATTCTTTCCTTTATGTCCCTTGCTTTAGGGGACATCTCAGTGAAGGTGTTGCTGCATAGAATGTTTGAGACTTTCCTGCCAATGTTTTCCTCTAGGACTTTTATGGTGTCACGACTTATATTAAAGTCTTGTATCCACCTTAAATTTATTTTTGTGTATGGTGTAAGTTGGTGATTGAGTTACTTTTTTTGCATATAGCTGTCCAGATCTCCCAACACCATTTGTTGAAGAGGCTGTATTCACTCCATTTTATGCTTCTTCCCCCTTGTCAAATATTAATTGACCATAGAGACTTGGGTTTATTTCTGGGCTTTCTGTTCCGTTCCATTGATCTATGTGTCTGTTCTTATGCCAGTACCAGACTTTTTTGATTATAGTTGTCTTGTAATACAGTTTGATATCAGGTATTGTGATCCCTCCTACTTTGTTCTTCTTTCTCAGACCTGCTACAGTTATTTGGGGTCATTTATGGTTCCGTATAAATTTCTGAAATGTTTTTTCTGTATCTGTGAAATATGTCATTGGTACTTTAATAGGCATTGCATTGAATCTATAAATTGCTTTGGGTAGTATGGGCATTTTGATGATGTTAATTCTCTCAATCCATGAGCATGGTACATGCTTCCATTTGTTTGTGTCTTCCTTGATTTCTTTCTTCAGTGTTGTGTAGTTTTCTGAGTATAGGTCTCTTACTTCTTTGGTTAGGTTTATTTCTAGGTATTTTATTTTTCTTTTTATTATACCAAATGGGATTTTTTCCTCAGATTTCTGTTTCTGTTGTTTCATTGCTGGTGTAGAAAAATTGACTGTTTGGATATTGATTTGTGTCCCTCTATTTTGCCAAATTCACTTATTAGGTAGACAGTTTTTTGGTGGAGTCTATAGGATTTTAGACATGTATGTACAATATCATGTCATCTGCAAAAAATGAGAGTTTTGCTTCCTCCTTTCCAATTTGAATGCCTTTTATTTTTTTTTCTTGTCTGATTGCTCTGGTTAGGACTTCCAATACTATGTTGAATAGGAAGGTGAAAGTGGGCATCCTTGTCTTGTTCCTGATCTTAGTGGGAAAGTTCTAAGTTTTTGCCCACTGACTATAATGTTGGCTGTAGGTCTCTTGTACATGGCCTTTATTATGTTGAGGAATTCTCCCTCTATTCCCACTTTGCTAAGTGTTTTTTTTAACTTGAATGGGTGCTGTACTTTATCAAATGCTTTTCCCGCATCTATTGATATGAGCATGTAATTTATGTCTTTTGTTTTGTTTATGTGGTGTATTACATTTATTGATTTGTGAATATTATACCATCCTTGCATCCCTGGATGATTCCAACTTAATCGTGGTGTATGATCTTTTTAACGTATTGCTGGATGTGGTTTGCCAGTATTTTGTTGAGGATTTTAGCATCTATATTCATCGGCAATATTGTCCTAAGGTTTTATTTCTTTGTTATGTCTTTATCGGGTTTTGGGACTAGGCTGATGCTG
>NW_028094529.1:0-598 GCF_014824575.4 Sturnira hondurensis
AACCTGCACAGTGCCTTCTATGGTGCACACAACAGAGAATACAGATATCAAATTATCGTGTTGTATGCCTGAGACTGATATGTTATCAATGGTGTTACCTCAAAAAAATTAATTTAAATTGATTAATTTAAACACCTATTTCCCCAGGTGGTTTTCTCTCTCTGAATTGAGCAATTCACAGAGACTCTTGGCTAATTTATTGCAACAGTGAAGGAATTGGAATTTGGGGTGCTAAGTAACTCCCCCAGGGGGAGACATAACTGACCCAATAGATCACAGGTGGCAAACACAAGGCCCAAGGGCCGAATTGGGCCCTCACCGTGTCTTATCCGGCCCGCACCTTGTTTTCACCTGGCGGCAGCACCAAGCTTCTTGCCCTTAGTTAAGGAGTAGTTACATCTATCCAGTCCTAAAATTATATTTGGCCATTTGAAGGCAACCATGAGGCTGATTTGGCCCCTGGTGAAAATCAGTTTGACTCCCCTGCAATAGATTCACCCAGAAAGCACAATAAGTTCTGCTGGAAAATCTAAACAAATTTTATAGCTACAATTTTGTCTTGGGTCCCCAAAAGATTTGCCCCTCTATGGCCTTATTC
>NW_028094530.1:0-885 GCF_014824575.4 Sturnira hondurensis
ACATAGAGACTAAAAGCACAATTCTAAGGATCAATGAATCCAGGAGTTGGTATTTTGAAAAGATAAACAAAACAGACAAACCTTTAAGTAGGCTCATCAAGAAAAGATGAGAGAGGACCCAAATAAACACAATCAGAAATGAAAGAGGAGAGATTACAACTGATACTGCAGAAATAGAAGGGATTGTAAGGAATTACTATGCAGAACTGTATGCCAAGAAATTTGAAAACCTAGGTGAAATGGACAAATTTCTAGAAAAATATAATCTTCCAAAACTCAATGAAAAAGAAGCAGAAAACTGAACAGGCCAATAACAGCAGATGAAATTGAAGAAGTAATCAAAAAACTTCCATCACACAAACCCTAGACCAGATGGTTTCACAGGAGAATTCTACAAAGCTTTTAAGGAAGAACTAACCCCGATTCTTCACAGACTATTCCAAAAAATCCAAAAGAAGGAAAAACTCCCCAACTCTTTTTATGAAGCCAGCATAATCCTAATTCCAAAACCAGATGGAGACACAACAAAGAAAGAAAACTTCAGGCCAATATCGCTGATGAACATAGATGCTAAAATCCTCAATAAAATATTGGCAAATTGCATCCAACAATACATCAAAAAGATCATACACCACGACCAAGTGGGATTCATCCCAGGGATGCAAGGATGGTTCAATATACGCAAATCAATAAATGTAATACAAATAAACAAAAGCAAAGACAAAAACCACATGATCACATCAATAGACGTGGAAAAAGCTTTTGGTAATGTACAACACCCATTTATGATAAAGGTACTCAGAAAAATGGGAATAGAGGGAGCATTCCTCAACATGATAAAGGCCATATATGAAAGACCTACAGCCAACATCATACTCAATGGGC
>NW_028094531.1:0-5287 GCF_014824575.4 Sturnira hondurensis
CACGTGTGTTTATTTGATGCACTTACATCCCTCGTGCACCGCCTCACGGGGGTGACCCACCCTGAGACCCGTGTGGTTGTGCGATGTTGTGGTTGTGCGAACAGCACAGAGGCTCTCACACCTGGACGGTCTCCCTGCGGCTCACCCAGACGGCAGGGCTCAGCCTGTTGCCCCTGGGCTGCAAGGCTGCACAGCTCATTACTGCACCAAACAAGTGAGATTAAATTAACACAGGAGAAAACGACCCAATAATCACGTACATGAGGCTCTGCAGCCATAACAAAGGATATTGTTCTACCGCAAAGCTCTTCCTTTTTAATCCTTATCTGAGGATATGTTTGATGATGGGAGACACCCAAAGAGAGAGAGAGAGAAACATCAGTTGCCTTTACTTTCTCTTCAGCCAACTCCTGTTTGCATGTGATTAGGCTTGAATGTGCGCTGGTGGACAAACTCCTTAAGGATTTCTCATTGATACCATTCAACATTTTATGATTTTATAGTGAATATACATTTATCATATAAATCATGTATTATCTACATACATGGAATGAATTTTAAAAGGCTTTGTTTACATGCATGAAAGAAAAGGCAGAGGGGAGGAAANTGGAATGAACATGTTCGTTCCACAGCTTTTCCCAGAGTCTAAATCTTCATGAGCACATGTTTGAACATATCAGATATTCGGCCACTTTCACCTCTGCAGACACCTGTCCACAGCCCTGGGTCCTGCCCTAGGTGGACTGGGTCCCTGCACACCTGCAGCAGGTGGACACGGTGGACGTCCATCACCTCTTCACCAGCAGCCACGGTCTCTCCTGTTCTGGATCCCCCGTCACCTGGATCCCACATGTTCCTCTTTTTTTGTTTACTTCCTCATTTTACCCACTTTCCCCGATAGTATTTTCTAACAGGAAATGTGAAAAGTTAACCATTGAAACTCTAAATACATGAAGAAACTGTAGGCTATCCTAGCCCTTATTCACATCTTAACTGGATATAGAACTCTATGTTGGAAATATTTTTTTCTGCAGAAAGTGAGAGGCACTACTTCAACATCTTCTGGTCTCCAGGCCCATATTTGCTGCCTCCTGAAGTTTTCAAGGTCCCTCCCACCCTCTTTCTGAAATTCCACTGTGATGTGTCACAGTGTGGGTCTGTTTTTATCTGCTGTAGCAAGAATTTGATTAGGCCATTCAAACTGTAATTTCTTATCTGTAAACTTTGATAAATATTCCTGAAGATGTTAAAAATCATTTCCTACTCATTATTATTTCTAGACAGACATTAAAAACTTGTTGGAATACCTTGACTGACAGACTAAGAGGTCTTTTCTCCAGCTTCCCCACACCTTTCCACTTGTATGACTTAGTAGGAAAACAACTTGAATCTTTCAGTTCACCTACTGAATTATTCATTTCTATAATGATATTTTTAATTTCCAAGAGGTCTTTTCTGTTCTCTGTCTGCGAATAACTGTTCTGTTTCAGGTGTCATTATTGTTTATGACTTTCAGATGAGATGGGGACCAGTGGAAGGGGACCCATAGGTGCCCTGTTTACCCATTTCCGTGATATCAGGGACCTTTCCCCCACAGCACTGGGTCATGATTACATTTCCCTGTGTCATTTCTCCTAATGGCCCGTCTCCCACACGACTGTGCCAGAGTCACAGAGCCAGGGTCCTGCTCTTGCTCTGCATTCTGTCTCCACACTCCAATTGTGATGTAGTGGAGGTCTTGAAACCCATGCAGGACGATGAACTTGATGGTGGTCTGGATGGCTAAGGTACACTGCCCCTTGATATCCTTCTAAGCTCTGAGCTGAGCAGCCTCCCATCACAGAACATTCTGGAACACTGCAACAGTTTGCTTGCATGCACTGTGAAGTCACAGTGAGGCGGGATAGCAAGAAGCTAGGAAAACTGGGCAATGGAATGGGGAAACTGCACAAGAAAATTAAAGAAGGCAAAACAGTCTGAACAACTTACAGCCAACTGATGACTTACTTGCAAGACCTCATCTCTCCTAACCAAGGACATTTGAGGACAAATTATTTGTATGTCTCCTTTTAAATAGGAGAATACATAACGTGAGTCACTCTGGCTGTGATATAAACAACTGAGACCCAGTTAATGACATTTATACCAGATGAACCCAAGGACAGATGAGATCAGGGGGACAAATAACAACAACAACAAAACAAATTAGAGCCAGACAGACCAAAGACAAAAGTAAAACTAGAGCTGACCAGAGGACAATCCCCAAGGCCCCATGTGCTCATTTTGAGGCATCAGCCCATTAAAAACACCCCTGGGAAGCTGGTGAATGTTCTGCTGAAACTCTCCCCTAAGATTCTCACCCACAGAAGAGAGATAAAAACCCTCCAGACAGAGACCTGGGGCAGTTCGCTCTAGAGCCCACCCACACCCCCGTGTCAGACACGAACTTCCTTCTCTCCCTCTGAGCTCTAAGGTGCCCTCGAGACCATCAGCTAGGGGAGCAGTGGGCAGAGGCAGCAGATTTCGGGCTTATCCCTCATCCTGACTTCAAGGTCCCCTTTTTCCCTGACTCTCCAGGGAGCTGATAGCTGCCCTGCCTTGGCTCAGTCCTTTCCTGTAAGGTTCCCAGGAACCAGAGCAGCCCCGCCTAGGCTCTCTCCAGTGACTTCTTCTACCCCAAGTCCTTCCTTAGTGTCACTGTCCCCACTGAGTAAATAAACATAGTTTCAAAATCCCTTGGACTCGGGTTGTGGAATCTCATCCAGAGGAAGTCAAACATCCACACACCACTCACCACACACCACACACCACACACCACACCACAGGCTGTCCTGAGGTGGAACCACTCAGGCCCAGGCCCATCCAGTACCAACAGCTGCCAAGGGACCCAGTGAGAGTGAGTCATCAAGGCTCTGAGAGAAAACCCCCTGCCTTCACTGAACCTCCTCCACCCAGACCCCTCTGAGTCTCCTGTCCTCTGTCCCCCACAAGGATCCCACATCGAGTGCCCAGTGGGTTTACACTTGACCTTCTATGTGGTCCCATGGTGTCACTGCCTGAGACACGTTAAGCGATCCTCTGTCCATAGTTACCATCATTCTGTCGATCGGAGCATTTAGAGACATTCCATCCTTTCGCTTTTACAAAACCACTATATAAGAAACATCCGTGAATAAATATTTTTGAGGACATGTGTCATTATCTGCTTAGGACAAATTCCTAAAAGAGGAGTTTCTGTGTCAAAATGTCAGCACACTTAAATTGCTGAGACCTGTTACAAAAGCATCCTTCAGGGGTTTTGTCCCAGTTTTCAACCTCTTCAACCTTCACAACAGAATGTGGTCCCCACCCTGGGGCTGATACGCTCATCATGTTCCTTCACCTTTGCCAAACAGATATATGGTTGGACACACGTGGTCTCACAGAACATCAGCATCAGGCAAGGACACCCCGAGACCACGGCCACGTGAGACAGACCAACCCCACCCTGCGTGTTGTCTCAACACAGACAGAAATGAGACCCGGTGCAGCTCACACGCTCCCAAGCAGCTCCCGGGCCTGGGAACAGGAGGGAAGGCAGCGTCTTTCCTGTCACCCCTCACCCTCGCTCCCGTCCTCTTTGTCCCAAGATATTTCCTGGGATACCTCACCGACTTGCCCCCACGTCCTGAGGACGCCAATCAAGAGGGGCCCCTGCACCCACAGATCCTCCGAGACGGCCCCCCGAAGCCCAGGTCTGGGGCACGTCCTGTCTCACCCTGTCCCTCCAAAGTGCCCACACCCCAGGGGTGCACCCCCCCTCGCAGCAGTGATGCACACAGCCCCTCAGGGTCTTTGGCGGAAGAACACGGACACTCCTTACCTTCCTCTGTCAACATTTTATGTGTCTTTGCCTTTGGTTGTGAGAGGGAGTTTGTATTTCCAGAGCGTTTGGTTGACATGGGAAAATTTTGTGTTTTCTTTCATGGTTTTTCATCTTTTGATCTTAGAGAATTTTTCATTCCACGATTGTAAAATCCTCATATATTTTTTCATCTAGGGAAGAGGCATCCAAGGGTGAAGGGCAACAGAATTGCTTGAATTCTGGGGGAAAGGGGGGAACAAATAGGTGAGGAATCTACGTTGGAACTCAAAGTTTACACCTTCCTCTTCACAGCTTTTTAATTACATACAGGGCCTGCGGGAACAGGGTGCGTGTTGTGTTCACACATATTTGTCTCTTGAGTTACTACAGACATGTGTGTCTGCTGATGTCTCCAGGTTCACAGAAATGACACCAAGGGTCCCAAAGTGAGGTGCACAAGGACCAACTCCAGTGAGGAGCGTTTTTGATCACTTACAACCTTCAGGTGTTACGTCACATTTTTGTGGATGTCTACACACTCTAGATGTTCAGTGGATATTAACTAATTTTTCTTGAGTATGCTGTATTTTGAGGATGTATCTAAGATCCTCACAGACAAATGATATAATGGATTAATTTCTTAACTGCCCTCAATGAAAATGGGGAACAAAAAACAAAATATCTCCCATGATGACCGGGAAAGTGCACAAACACACTTCTGCTACATTCCCAAGTGTCAAGAGCCCAGGAAAGGGACCTATGAGGGCTGAGTCAGCCTCTTTTTTAAGGAACAGCAAGGTCACAGGAGACAATGAGAGACACAGAAGCTGTGATGACTGAGGTGAGGTGACCTGGCCAACACTCTCTCCAATGAACGTGAGCTTCTCCCTCAAGGAAAGTCAGTGGGCAGTGGACACCTGACAGCACTTGCTGTCTGGATGGAATGGAAGGAAAACCCAGGGTTTTGGCAAACGTGTGTCTCCCCAGGGCAGCCAGACAGCTTCCCAGAGCTGAGGACCGTTTCCAGTGGGGTCTGCAGTAACGTTAACAAGTGTGATTTTTGTGATGTGTCATTAAATGCACCAACACTGGGAGATCTCTCTCACTCAGTGAGACGATGCATCACTTTCCAATAATCCTGCATCAGTACAAGAGCCACGGAAGTAACGTAACTGAATAGGAAACACTCAATGGTGGAGTTTCAGGTTCCTCTTTGCAAAGGGATTTTCAGGAACTACCCCGTGTGTGGCTTTAGTGAACAGTCAAAGCTGAGTACCCACACTTATGTGAAAAGGTTGTTAAAATGCTCCTCCTACCTATCTGTGAGGATGTAAACTTTTTTCCATATAGGGCAACCATAATAACAGATTAAATGCAGAAGCAAATATGAGAATCTAGCTGACTTCTAATGATACAGACAAGCACTGAGGCTGGTAAAAACGT
>NW_028094532.1:0-538 GCF_014824575.4 Sturnira hondurensis
ATGTGGCAGGAGCTGCTCTCAGAACCCACTCATTTCGCTGAAAGGGAACTTCTCGGCCACTGACTAGTAACTCCTCCTTCCCCCTTCCCCCAACCCCTGGCAATGCCATTCCATCCTCTGATTCAATGCATTTATTTATTTTAGATACTTCTTCTAAGTGGAATCAGGCACTGTTTGTTTTTCTGTTACCTGCTTATCACACTTAGCACACTGTCCTCAAGGTTCATCCAGGTGGTTGTGCACTGAAGACACTCCTTCTTTTCTAAGGCCGAAAAATAGTCTAGTGCACGAACAGGCCTCAGCTGCTTTATCCATTCATTGATGGACGGACATTTTTGGTTGTTTTACTCACTTTTTTCTATCTACACACGTGAACAGTTTTCCTAACTCCAACAGACTTTATCTTTTACACTCCAGTCCCGCTTCTCAGTGTGGGAAATTATGGGGCAATCCTACTGCTTGCGTCTGCGTTCCAAGGGGGGTGTTTTAAAGCGGTGGTGTAAGTATTTTCCATGTAGAAACGGGCTTTCGGGAACAC
>NW_028094533.1:0-500 GCF_014824575.4 Sturnira hondurensis
ATAACTTGCCTTTACTTCTATTTAATGAAGTCAGGACTCCCACTGGCCTTCTAACTTAAACACAGTGCAGACTTGGTTTACCTCCCTTGTCTTTATATTTTTGATCTACTGACTATGCATATTCTGTCAACTCTTTTGTGGAAAAATATCTCCAATTCACCCTCCAGCCTAGCTATGCTTTTATCATTTTGGGCCTGAACTGTTGCCTAACTGATCTTTCTACAACAAAGTTTTCCTTACTTATTCATGTTGCCACATTGTCAACAGGTGGACACCCCCAAATAAATAAAAGCATCTAATCATAATTCATCCATCCTTAAAACATTCCATTTGTTCTTTGATCTCTGTAGAATAATATCTTGATTCACTAGTTTGGCATACGAAGCTCTTTTCAGTTCAGCTGTGGCTTCATCTCTCATCACTCGGCTCCCACCCAACCTAAACTCTACCCATACTTCATGCTTTGCTAATCTCCAAACCCAGCTGCTTTTTCATGTCTC
>NW_028094534.1:0-550 GCF_014824575.4 Sturnira hondurensis
CAGAGGGGATTCTTTTAGCTAGAAAGAAATTTTATTCATATTTTTCTTTTTTCGGGTTATTTATTTACTTTTAAAATATATTTTATTGATTATACCAATACAGTTGTTCTATTCCCCCCCTTCATTCCCCTCCACCCTGCACACCCCTCCCCCACCATCCCCCCTTTAGTTTATGACCATGTGTCTCAAGTTCTTTAGATTCTATATTTCCCCTACTATTCTTGCCCCCCCTATCTATTCTCTACCTACCATTCATGCTATTTATTTTCTGTGCCTTCTCCCCCCTTCTCCTCCTCCCACTCCCCTGTTGTTAACCCTCCATGTGATCTCCATTTCTATGGTTCCGCTCCTGATCTAGCTTTCCTCTTGGTTTGCTTTTGTTTTAGGTGTGGTTGTGAATAACTGTGAGTTTGCTGTCCTTTCACTGTTTGTATTTTTTATCTTCTTTTTCTTAGATAAGTCCCTTTAACATTTCATAGAATAAGGGCTTGGTGATGGTGAACTCCTTAAATTTGATCTTATCTGAGAAGCACTTTATCTGCCCTTCCAT
>NW_028094535.1:0-2545 GCF_014824575.4 Sturnira hondurensis
TGTGGCTCTTTCTCCTAGACCAAGATAACTTAGAGTTCTGATTTTGACCACCGTGTCACAAGTAGCAGGATAGAAAAAGCAGGGTGAAACAATTAGTCGAGTTAAAAGAGGTTTCCAAAAGTGAAACCAAAAGCTTGTGCTTACACCTCCAAAGCAAGAACTTGGTCTTAGCAATCCCAACTACAAGGCAGACTAGAAAATGTCATTTTTATTTTAGTAGGCCAATTTCCCATCTTCAAATACAGTGTACCACTATTACAAAAGATGGAAAAGAGAGTTTGCATCCAGCAATCTCTGCCATGCCCTCAAAGCAGGCTATATTTTTTGTAGCATTATTGATTATTATTTCTTTGTATTGAACTTTTGTTTATTGTTGCTTAACTCTCAAATTACTGAAATCAAAAACACACTATGTCAACTTTATGGTACAAGCAACAAGACTGCCTGAACGTTACCCTGAGGATTCATTCTGGAGTTCCAAAAATAGCTTGAATTAAGGAGTGTTTTTCCATCAGGAGGAAGTTATCTTTTGTACCCTAATCACCCACAGGAAGACATAACATCACAAGGGCCTTACAGTCAAAATGGATTTTAAGCAGGGGGTACATAAAGCCAAATTTCTTGACTCCCAGGAGCCTGCTACCTCCTGAGGAAAAAAAAAGCCTTTTTTAGGCTTGTGCAGTAAGAAGGGAGAACAGAGGGCTGAGACACATTCACTGGACTTCAAACCCTCAAGGTATGTCTAGTAAAGCATCTATCCAGATACATTTTCAAGCCCAAGGTCAGCAATAGAAGAGAAGGCAGAGGCCCTCCAGTCTCCTGTCACCCCCGGGGTGGGGGGAGGCTGCTGCCTGGGCCTCTCTCTTGCCCATGAAGTACAGATGTGCCTTTCAGTGGAGAGGGGCTACTTTCCCTGATGGTGGGGTGAGTAGAAGATCAATCTTGTCAGTGGCAGAGGAAGGAATTTTCGGTTAATTTGGGACCCAGGAAGTCTGAATTTTGAAGCCAGCTATTAACAAGAGTTGTCTGGAAAAGTACCCAGGTACCTTGGGCCACTAGGGGAAGTCAGGTTTGGCACAGCCACCCCCACTGAAGACAGTAGAAGGACATCTCCAAGTCCCAGCTGGCTCACTGCCCAGGAAACACAGCATCAGACCCTGAGACCATTTTGTTATACTGTAGTTTTCAGTCCCCACACTGTCATGCAGAGCACGCCATGAAGCAGACACTTGGTGAGTTGGCCAAAGTATTAATGAATCAATAGAGAATATCCAATGCTACTTCTGAAAGCAACTTTGAGAAATAAGGTTAAAACTTGAATTATTTGCTTTTTTTAAATAAAAAGAAAGTCACCCTTATGTATATTTGCTAACCTATCACTGTGTGTTTTCTTGTGAAAGATCAAACTTTTATGACTACCAAGGGGAATACCGAGTGGGCTTTACTGGAATAATGCTGAGCCTTTGTCTTTAGGAATTATTCATCAGATGTATGGTTCCGCTCCTGATCTAGTTGTCCTCTTAGTTTGCTTTTGTTTTAGGTATGGTTGTTAATAACTGAGTTTGCTGTCCTCAAGTGGTACTCTAATAAACAGATGATTATGTTGAGAGTTAGATAATATACATTAAAAATTATATCTGCACAAGTTATTTTACTATATACATACCTGCCCTCAACATGAACCAGGAAGTTATCATTTAAACAGTCTCATAAAATTATGAATTCTTTTGGCATGTTACCTTTCAGTAACTTTTTTCACAGTGAAATGATTAGGTATACTTTTAGTTCAAGGGTCAAACTTTTTGCTGGGATCAAACCTTTTTGATGACAGAAGTATAAAATCAATCCATTTTGTTGACAGCTTTATAAGTTCTTTAGGGGGGAAAAACAAGAAAAAGAAAAGAGATTTAGCCATTGTATTGAAAAGGATGGTAAGAAATGGAACACAATTAGTATATTTATGGGACAAATTCTAAGACCATAAGGATATGGATCCTCTCAAATGTTGTGGTAATGGAACACAGAACATTGTAAATAAGACATCAATTAAAAATTATACAGACAACATTAACAATCATAGTACTAAAAGTATAACAATGCATATGATTAATTTCAGCCTTCCAAAACAAAAAGACGAAAGTTAACAGAGGATTGATTTTGAAGTAATATACATTATTATAAAGTTTTCAAAAGTACTTTTTTACAAGTGTAAGTAAAAATACTATATTTGCACAAATATAGTATCAATAAGGGACATATATAGAAGATACATTGCTAATATCAGAATACTAAAATTACTTTTTTTAATTTAATTCTGGCCAATAGTATACAATCAACTAGTAGAAATCAAATAAAAACTACTTAAGACAGGTTTAATCAGTAGTCCAATTTTTTAAAGAAGAGTAAGTACCTAAATTATTATAATTATTAACTACTTATGTTGGAATTTTATTTTTATCTTATAATTTAATAAGACAAAGATTTAAAAAAAAATTTGTATCTCAACCTCAGGATTAAATGCCAACTATACTGATAATAATTTAAC
>NW_028094536.1:0-1665 GCF_014824575.4 Sturnira hondurensis
TGGGTGCCACTATGTCGGTTGCATGTATACTTACAATGGTTATGTCTTCTTGGTGGATTCTTCCATTGAGAATTATGAAGTGACTTTCTGGGTGTCATTTTATGGGCCTTTTCTTGAAGACTATTTTGTCTGATATGAGTATTGCTACCCCGGGGTTTTATTCCTGGCCATTTGCTTGGAATATTTGTTTCTAGCCCCTCACTTTTAGTCTGTGTATGTCTTTTGTCCTGAGGTGGGTCTCTTGTAGATAAAAATGTGTGGGCCATGCTTTCTTATCCATTCAGCTATTCTATGTCTTTTGATTGGAACATTTAATCCATTTACATGTAAGTTTATTATTGATAGGTATTTATGAATTGTTATTTTTATACCCGTGCTTTTCATTCTCTCTCTCTTTTCCCTCCTTTCTTTAAGCAGAGCTTTTAGTATTTCTTGCAGAACTGGTTTAGTGGAGGCATATTCTTTTTAATGCCTTTAGTCTTGAAAGCTCCTTATTTGTCCTTTTATCTTGACTAAAAGCCTCACTGGATAAAGTAACCGTGGTTGAAGGCCTCTGGTTCTCATTACTTGGAATATTTATTGCCATTCTCTTTTGGATTGGAGTGTTTACATTGAGAAGCCAGCGGCTAACCTTGTTGGGGCTCCCTTGTATGTTACTTCCCTTTCCTCCCTTGCTGCTTGTAAAATTATCTCTTTGTCTTGAAATTTTGCCATTTTAATGATGATGTGTCTTGAAGTGGGCCTCTTTGGGTTCTTCTTGATCGGGAATCTCTGTGATTCTTGGATTTGTGTGACTTTTTGTCTCATCAAATTAGGGAAGTTTTCCATCATTTCTTTTCCCAATAGCTTTTCTATCCCTTGCTTGTCTTCTTCTGGTATCCCCATTATTTGGATATTATTATGTTTCCTATTGTTTTGCATTTCTCTTAATCTCTTTTCATTCTTTCTGAGCCTGTTTTCCTTTTCTTGTTCTTTTTTTGGGAGTTTTTTTTTCTACTGTGTCCTCCAACTCACTGATCAGATCTTCTGCTTCAGCAATCCTGTGTTTGATACCTTCTACTGTGTTCTTCAGGTCCGAAATTGTATACTTCATTTTCTCTTGGCCCTTGCTGATATTTTCTATTTCATTTTTCATGTTGATATAGTTTGCAGTGAGGTCACTGTAGCTCCCCTGTAGTTTCTGGTAGCTCATTGTCAGCTCTTTGAACTTCCTGATAACCATTGGTTTGAATTCAGTATCTGATAGCTGACTTGCCTCTATTTCATCTAGCATTCTTTATGAGTCTTCCTCCTTTCCTTTCATTAGGGGGTTGTTTCTTTTTCTTCCCATTGTTTGTGAGACTCTTTTGTTAGCTTCAGCTTCTTAAATTGATTTGTTCTGCCTTCCTGGATTTATGGTGTGAACTTCTGTGGTGTAATACCTGTGAGATTCAGTGGAGTAGTCTCCTTTATATCCCCAGCTCACTGGTGTTGGGCTGTCCTTTACATTGGCTCTGAGTTTGTCTTTGAGGTTTTGTTGTTTCTCAGTCTTTTTTTCTTTTAGGGTCTTCCCACCAGCTGGTGAACTGATGGTCCCTCTGTTCACTACCTGTTTTAATTTGCTGTGCTGGTGAGGGCGGGTTGCTTTGAAGCTAGTTCTGCTGCATGTACAGGGCTTTGAGGATT
>NW_028094537.1:0-2672 GCF_014824575.4 Sturnira hondurensis
TGAACAGTGGACACCACAGTTGTAGGAATGCAGCCCCAGAAGGGAAAAAAAACAGGGGTGATAGTCACTGACTTAATTCCATATCCAAGACATCAATAGTAGTTGACCTCGTGTGGACGTAGAGGGACCCGCACAATAACACAGTGTGGGTGTCCAGCGTGATGATGTCACACACACAGAGGGACTGTGGAATGTTTGTTCCTTCACTGAGGAACCTGTTGAGAGCTGGGAAGACTTTCCATTGCTCCAGGAATTGCTGCATCAAATCATATCCAGTGTGGTCCAGGTTTTATTGTTCATCACTGAGCAGGGTCTTGCTCACAGGAGGGGTTTGTGTGGTTTCCATCTTCTACTTGCATCAAACTAGGGAGAATTCCCACTTCCAAATCAGATTTCCTACATGTGTTTGCAGGAGGAGAGAGAGGGGTGAACCTCAATTTGCCAGCATCAAACATCAAACAGTAGAGCCTGGCTCCTTATTTCACTGAGCAACTAGGAAGCATGAGTAAGAACACAGAACCACCTGTAATTATAGATAGAAAAAAACAAATTTATTCATATAAAATTAGAATATGAAGTCATATGAATGCAGTAAGATAGAAAATAAGAAATGACATGAACATCTTTGTTAAACTGTAGTTTGGAACTTTTGCACTCTAAAAGCTCATTTGCTTGTTCTGAAGGGCTTGGGTCTACTTTCGGCTTGTAAATGTGAGAAGCATCCACAGATTTAAGGAGATCCTCTACTCACATTTATGGGGAGCTCTATTGAAGTAGCCTTCAAAATAGGTGGAATCATGATTGATCCGTTTGTTGGTGCTATGAGCTGGTGTTAGTGTCACTCAAAGACTCACACATTAAAACCTGAAGCTCATGTGATGGTGTTAAGACATGGGGCCTTGGGACAAGTGATTGTCCCCAGTTGGAGCTCTCATGAACATGATCACATCCTTTGTAACAGAACACAGAAGAGGGTCCCTTGCCCCATCCACTCTTTGAGATTACAGCAAACAGCCATTAGGGAGGGGTTCCTACCAGTCATCAAAAATGTTCGATTTTTCACATCCAGATCTGTGAGAAATGAATGTCTGCTGTTTGTCAAACTCATAGTGAACAGTACTTTGTTACATCACCCAGAATGGATTAGGGTTGTAGTTTAACATGGCAACAAGGACTGAATCTCTGGGGTTTCACTGCTATATCTGTTGTGAAAATCAAAGCATGGATCTTATTGTAGTGATGTATGAGAGTAATTTTTCTCAGTTGATTTCTTCCAAAGGCAAAATTTTCTGGTTGAATGCTATGGGAGGCTCCTAAACAGATGTAACTGGAAGGCGGTATTAGAAGTGGGTATAATCCATGGTAACTTTTAATACTTATCACATCAGCATGGGGCGAGGTGCAGCTTCAACTGGAGGTAAAACCTAAAATTCAGGGCCACTGAACAAATTCTTACCGTCATCATGTTGCAGACAAAGGACTGATGAACTCATGAAGGTATAGAGTGAACAGCACTCAGGCGGAGGTTTGGCCAAGGTTTCTGTATTCACTTAGGTTTTATCAGTTTAACTAAGCCTGCCATTTAAAAAATTCCCAGAGAAAGTACATAATAATGACATGTGGCATGTGGATCACAGCAACGACTTACAGGNTTGATGTGACAGTCGGTAAGCCTTTGTGGGAGGAGAAGGAAGAAACTGAGTGCAGAAAGTGTCCAGACCAGGTAAAATTCTCTGCACATGTTTCTTCCTTCTTCCCACTCTCTTTCTCCACAATGATGGAGTCTCGGTGCACAGATGCACAATGGGCAGGTGTTCTGTCTTGAAATAACAAGACAACATCTCTTGCAGTGTCCACTGACCTCAGCCAGGATGGCTGATAATTGGGGTAGTCTCTCTAAGTGTGTCAACACATGGTCAAGGTCACACAAGGCATTCATTCAGAGCTGGAGAGCATGAAACACTGTGCATGTGGAATGTTGCCCCAGACTAAATTGTGTTAAAATGACTGAAGGTAGAAATTGGCAACAACAAGAATAGCTCTACAGCACACAGACTAACCAGTCTTTTATAGAGCTCTCAGTATCACAAGGATGCTTGCCACTTTGAGTCAAGATTGGGTGGAACCTCACTTATGGACTTCAGTTGTCTGTCCCAAAGTGGAGGAGCACATGCAACTTGACACTCCATGTGCTGATATGCCAAGCCCTGTCACTGTCCATGACTCTTAGGAAGAGCACTGCTCTGCAGTTTGCAGTCACTGCAGCAGTTAAACTACAGGAAGCACAGTTATGTTTCTTGTAGAGAGTTTTCCACTTTATTTTTAAATATTTTATTTATTTATTTGTTTTTAGAGAGAGGGAATGGGAAGGGGAAAATGTGGGAGAGAAACATCCATGTGTGGTTTCCTCTCATGTGTCCCCCACTGGGGACCTGGCCTGCAACCCAGACATGTGCCCTGACTGGGAACCGAACCAGCTACCCTTTGCTTCACAGGCCCGCACTCAGTCCACTGAGCTACTCCATTATGTTTCTAATGAGCTGGGCACTGGCTCTGGTGCATTCAAATGGTGACATTATGAAGAAAGGGAGGCTTAAGTGTGTGTCCACTCCTAAGAAGAGTCTGTTTTCTGCAGCTTTGTGACATCATTTGCAGCTGATGGAGTCTGCGGG
>NW_028094538.1:0-521 GCF_014824575.4 Sturnira hondurensis
GAATCTGTAGCAAGTTAAACAAAGTTTAACAATGACATAGAGGAAGGAAGGAAGGAAGGAAGAAAGCAAGAAAAGAAGTGAGGGAGGGTGGGAGAAAAAAAGGAAAAACAGGACCCACCCACTAAAGCATAATGGATCAGGGATGCTTCTGAAAGAAAAACTATGACATGTAACCAAATTGAGCAGGGCAGATACTATTAAGTTGATAGATAGTTCAGTTATTTTTTTTAAAGATTTTATTTATTTATCTTCAGAGAGGAAGGAGAGAGGGAGAGAAATATCAATGTATGGTTGCCTTTCATGTGTCCCCTGCTGGGAGTTGGCCTGCAGGGAACCAGCCTGCAACCCAGGCATGTGACCTGGCTGGGAATTGAACCACGATCCTCTGGTACGCAGGCCTGCGCTCAATCCACTGGGCTATACCAGCCAGGGCCAATAGTTCAGTTATTTAATGGTGAGGATTCCACAAAAGTCAAATCACAAAATTGTTTAGGTAGCTATTCAAACAGGCTTAAATTGAA
>NW_028094539.1:0-693 GCF_014824575.4 Sturnira hondurensis
CAGCCGTCCTTTTCCCGACACCCAATGCTCTTGGATGATCTGCTAACTTGGTAAGCAATGCAATGTGCGTCTTTTCAGCACAGCTCTTATTCTGCTTGCTGCAATCAGAGTGCCATAGAAATGTCCGCACATCTCCCTACACCTGATTTAGCTCTTTCAAATGTGGGGTGACAGGACAAACCTCATAGTGTTCTCACAGGGACTGTTGAGGGAACAATTCATGCAGGTTTCACCTGGCACCTGTCCCTGAAGAAAGGCTTCTGGATGGACTGTGGCAGTTCATGCCAATTTTTTTCTGTGCACCAGGGGAAATCTCCTGCCCAACCCATCATGGCCAGTGTCATTTCTGACGTTGGAAAAGCAGGTGGGGAGCATCTCCATTTGTCAAGCATCTCCATTGGTCAAGATGTTGGGGAAAATATTTCATGGAGACTTGCACTTATCTTTGATATTGCCACATTAGGAATCTCTGGAGAGAGCAGGAGACTCCAGGCCAATTCACATATTTGGGGTGGTTCTAGTTGGACTTCATTTATTCCACCATTTCTGTGAAGCAAGCACCACGTAAAAGTAGGTCCCATTAGAAGCATTAAGCATAACTCAACAAATGCAGCAGACACAAACCCAGAGCCTCAGTTCTTCTCAATGAGTCAATCAGTCATGATCAGTATTATTTTCAGGTCCTGTCCTGCC
>NW_028094540.1:0-507 GCF_014824575.4 Sturnira hondurensis
CTGGGACTTTGAGTTCTTCTTGTGCCATCTTTTGGGCTGTTCGTGCCTGTTCCCTAGCAGGATCGGAGCCCTAGGTCTTCAGAGCAGGGCAACTAAGTCGCTGGGTTGCAATGTTGTATGTGGGGGCGGGGTCAACGAGGAGCAATGGCATCTGTCTGCCGTCTCCTGCCGTGGCCCCCACAGGTGCGGCAGCTGCCACCGTGACCTGGCCCACGAGTTTCGTCCCACTGCACGTGAGTGTGCCACTGGCGTCAGCCCTCGCCCCCTGGGGCCTGCGTGGTCCATCTCCCTGTGCGAGAATGTGGGACCGTGGTCAGTCTGCCCCACACCCTGACTGGGTCCAGGCTGCCTGCGCGCCTAGGTCTGGGGATCTGTCCTGCCCAACCCTGCTCGCTGCTGGCTCCGCCCCTCTTACCGTCCCCATTGAACGGTTAGTGGTTGTCCGACTTCCGTACAATTCAATTTTCTGTTTTGTGGCTGTGTCTTTGTTCTCCAAACCTTTGTTGT
>NW_028094541.1:0-1071 GCF_014824575.4 Sturnira hondurensis
GGGGCAAACACTTTGGGATATAAATAAACCACAATCAAACAAAATTAGAACATTTCAGGAAACTGATTCACAAGATGGGGAAGCAAAGCTCAACAGCCAACTGTAAAAACAGTGTGGGGAAAGACAGCATGCAAAACTACCCCAGTAATGATGCACTCTCGATAGTAATCAGGGTGGCATTGTAATTAGGCTACTTTGTGATTTGAATTTCCCGAAATTTGACCAAATCATCCAAAAAGTGAAAATATAACCAGACTTGTTAGTTTTGGTATTTCCTTGTATCTCCATCTTCGTTCAGAGGAATGAACTAGGGTTTTAGAAATGGTAACTCATGGAATCCTTCTGGTCTTAATTTTTACGCGTGATTTCAGCTGTACGTGGAAGCTGTTTTCTTGTGACTGCATGAGTGAACAGTGCACAGCAGGTTTCACAGGCCAAACAGCTACAATTTGTTTCAGCCCCAGAGAACGAGGAGATGTTGGGAACTGCTCGGCCTGGGCTCAGGAAGTGTAAGGGCCTTCCATGACTTAGGACCCATGAGCAAGCTCCGGAATGAAAGCCAAAAGGAGAGAAACCATGTATCTGCTAGCAAATGCGGCCTCCGTTTTCTCCTGGGCCCCCAAACCAGCCCCTCCTGGCGCTGGGATACNCTTTGAAGGCTATCAGAGGAGGAGTCGGGGTGCTGCAGCCAAGAGGGAGTAATGGACCCGCAACCCACAGGTATCCTTATATAACCCAGTCCCCATGTCCTATGGGAGGAGCGCTTCCTGGCACTAATAAACTGAGGCCAGAGCAACGGTGATGGGGGAGGCAGTGCAGCCCCTTGCCAGCTGGAGCAGGATATGGAATGATCTGGAATCACAAAGAATCCTATCAACTGATTTACCCCTGCTTTGCTAAGATTGCTTTTAGTTAAATGAGAAAGTCTACCACAGGAAAGGAGCATGTTTTCCCAAAGTTCTGTAGCCTTTTGGGTGATAGAGCCTGACTTAGAAGGTTCCTCAATGGATCTCTGTGTCTTATATTCTGTTTACCTCCTGACGAAGATTAATGAGTTGAACCTGAAGTCGC
>NW_028094542.1:0-821 GCF_014824575.4 Sturnira hondurensis
TGTTCCTGCAAACCCTTCCCTTTTCTCCCCTAAATTCCCTCCCCTCTCCCCTTCACCTTTCTTCTTTATTCTATTTTATTCTCTTCCTTTTCTGTCTTTCCTCCTCCATCTTTTTCATCTGTACTTGTCCTTATGCTAAAGCATATGTAAGGTAGATTCTTAAATACATAATTTCATATTCAGTAACATTGTAATTACATATTATTTCAATAATAATATATATAAAAGAATGGACAAGGTATTAAAACAAAAGGGAAATGAGAGTAAGAGAGAAGCCAACAAAATAAATATATAAATAAATGTGAACTGCACATTGCAAAATGTCATTCATTTGCTAAAAGTTGTCATGAATTTGACTCTGGATTTTCTAGATACCTGTACAAAGAAGGAATTAAAACAGTTGAATAAACAGGAGAACACACAAAAAAATTCTCTCACTGATTCTTGTAAGGAGGATCTTTTCTTTTTAATTTATTTAATTATTTTTCAAGCACAGTTTTCTGTCTATTACTCCCATCCCATCCCACCCCCCATGCTCCCCCCTCCCTCCCATTTCCTCCCTTCTTAGTTGTTGTCCATGTGTCCTTTATATATGTTCCTCTAAATCCCTCCCCTATTTCCCCTGAAATTCCCTCCCCTCTCCCCTCTGGTCACTGATTATTGTAAGGAGGATCTTGAGTGATATTCTCATAACAAATAGTGTGACAATTCTCCTGAATTGTTTCTGATGGAATTCCTCAATCTAGCCAACTGAGATGATACCAAAGACGTATTCTAAGAGCAATTCCATAAAAATATTGAAATTCTTAAGATTACTAGCT
>NW_028094543.1:0-3299 GCF_014824575.4 Sturnira hondurensis
ACGACTTAAAAACAACACTTTAAAACTTTTAAGAAAAAATATGAAAGCTTTAGAAACTATGGCTAATCAAAGGGTTCTTAGATTTCACACACACCCCCAATCCAGAAGAGGAAAAATTGATAAAATGGTCTTCATCAAAATTAGAAACCTCTGTATTTTAGAAAACTTTGTTAAGACCACGAAGAGACAAACTGCAGACCGGGAAAATGATTTGCAAGACACATAAGCAACAAAGGACTAGCAGCATCTACAATATATACATTTTAAAAAACCCCTCAAAAGTCCACAGGAAAAAAATCAAACAAATTTGGATGTAAGTCATGAAGAGACATTTCACTGAAAAGGATATACAAATGGCAAATAAGCCCAGGAACATATTTTTAACACCAGTCGGCAATAATTAGGGAAATGCAAACCACAGCCACAAGAGCACCACTACACTCCTATCGCAGGGTTCACAGAGAGCACCGCCACCCCCGCTGCCAGCGAGGACACGCAGACCCGGCCCTCTCACGCTCCGCCAGTGGAGGCGTCACACGGCAGAGCTACTCCAGAAAACAGCTCAGAAGTTTCTCAAAAAGCTAAACGCGCAACTCCTGGGAACTGCACCCCGGGCAAAGGGAGGGCCTCTGTTCACAGGAAACCCTGCCCGCGAACGTTCACAGCAGCTGCGCCTGTAAAAGCCCAAGCCCGGCACCGACGCACATGGTCTGCAGCGGCTGGAGGGTTAACCTCGGAACACGGCTCGGCGGGAGAAGGCACTGACCCCCGGCGTGCACCTCGGCCCGGCTGAATCTCCAGAGAATGATTCGAGGGAGAAAGTCCGTCCCAAAAGACTCCTCCTGGCGTGGCTGCACTTCTGCAAGGCTCTGGCAGAGACGAGTGGCGGCGGGAAAGAGGCCGGGGCGGGGGGGGGGGTCGGGGTGCTAAGCGAGGTGGGGGCGGGAAGGAAGAGTGTGCGCCCGTGACAGGGCACGGGGGTGACACCTGTGGTGACCGAGAGGTGCCACGTCTGCAGCTGGGCGGAGGTCGGGGTCCTGGAGGTGAGATTTTTCATGAGTTTCGTGGATGCCACCGCTGGGGAGAACGGGGTCAAGGGTCCAGGAGATCTCCATTTTTTTTTCTGAAAACCGATTGTGCATCTATCTCAAAATTAAAAGTTTTCTAAAAAATAAAGTAGGCAATGTCATCAGGTAACAACCCCAAATTTACTACGCAGGGTCCCGAACTGAAGGAAGCTCCCGCAGACGTGCTTCAGGAAGGACACGTGCTTCCGAGGAGGAAGGGGCATAGGCCAAGAATCCGAGCCTCTGAGCCTCTCCTGTGGGGAGACGTTCGTGTCTGGCCAACACGCACGGAAACCAAGGACCACGGCGGGCAGTACCCCGTGCAGGCGGGAAGCACCAGCTCTACAGGGAGTTTCAGTGAACACACGGGGACTCACCTGCCCCTGAGCTCTGGGAGGGGGAGCCCCGGAAGGGGGAGGACCCTGCAGGCGAGCCCAGACCTGGGCGTCGGGGGAGCAGCCTGGTGCTCAGTGCTCCAGGTTTGCCGGTTTCTCACAACTGCGGGCCTCTCCCACTGCGCCCCACGTCCATCTGCGTTAACTTTACCAACTAATTTTGTTTTTATAACCCAGGGATTTTCTTTCTTTTCTCCTTCTTTGCTTGAAGTTGAATGACAAATTGCATAGGCAACTGTTTTAAATGTCGAGTGTACAGGTGCTTGACAGCTACAAAAAGGCCTCATGTGTTACCAAGTAATTGACAAAGGGAAAGGCCCAGTTAGGCTGTGTAACTAACTTAAACTAGTTAACTAATCACGTCTACTTTAATCAGACTTGATGTGGTTTTATTACACTGAGTTTTAATTTGTGGGCTCGAAAATCACAAAGACATTTTTTGCATCCAATTTCTGATAATTATACTCATCTGATGAGGGTTTCATCAGAATGAATTAAGCTTGAGGTAGGGAAAAGATCGTAAGAGGAAATCTGAAATGGGTATACACTATTAACGTGCTTTTAATTTTTCATGAGATAAACCAAATGCAATAACAGGACCAGGATAAAATGATTAGAAATGAGTCTTGAGCAAATGTCAGCAATTCGGGAAGACAAACACCGATCGGGAGAGGAGAGACTCCATCGCGCGGAGGCAGCTGACTAAAGCCAAGGATGAACTCAAGCAGAAGCCTTGCTCGGAAACTCCTGCCGAGTTTTTACAGTCATCTCAGCAGCCTCTCACTTCCCTGAGCAGAGAAGGTGAAAAGCATGAAGCAGGACTGTGAGCTACAACCACAAGGCCACCAACGGACCACTTGGACAGTGGGAAACCAGCCCGGAAGAGGTGGCAAGGGCACAGCTGTTTGTTCAACAGCGACGGTCTACCCTGACCTTGGGTGCTCAAGCAAATGCAGGCACAGTGAGTAGACCAGATGAGCTTGGCCCTCCCACCCTCTCCCACGGGCAGTGGTTTTGCTTTTGGGTTTTCAAAGGTCGGAAAGGAAACAAAGGTGGGCGGCCCTGAATGTGGGGCCAGTGGGGTTGTCTGAGGAGTTTCCCTGGCTTCTGGCTTAGGGAGCCCGCCGGTCTGTGACGTCACCACTGGGAGAAGAAATGCTAAAGCCTCCAAGAAGGCGTCCGTTTTGTGGCAAGATAAGGAGTGCCCATCTGGAGAGATCACACTTACACCACCGACGAGCCAGCATGGCAGAGGTCGGGGGGCGGGGGCAGCTCTTACAAGGGCTGACTGAAGAGAGGAGCCAAGTAGGATGGCGGGGGCTGCAAATGCCCACGGAGGGTGACCGCCCGCACCCCAGGCAAAATCCCCCTCCCTGGGGCGGGGGCGCAGTCACCCAGCTGAAGAATTAGGGAAACCGCTGCCGCAGAGAAAAAGTACTGAAAACTGTCTCAGGAAGATTGGTGGTTGTGCTGGGAAGAAGGGAAGGGGAGTCGACTCCCAGGAGGGTGCAGAGGGGAAGTTACCAGGAGAAAAAGACAGGGTGGTGGGTGATTCGAGGCCCTGACCCTGAGGGCGGGGGTCCGTCTCCGACAGGGAGAGAGACCTCCTCTCCTCTGAGACAAGAGGGCAAGGGTTCAGGATAAGCAGGGAGGTGCGTAAGTGTCCTGGCTGGAGGAGAGAGTTTCTTCAGGGTGGCATCTTCTTCCTGCCTGTCATGGGCTGAGAGAGAGAGAAAGGGCTTGGGTGAAGGGCTAGCACTGCCGATGGATAAGAGGAAGGACCGCGAAGTCCTCCTCAGCACCCAGATGGAAGGGGAAACCCTAAGCCCACTGTGAT
>NW_028094544.1:0-3503 GCF_014824575.4 Sturnira hondurensis
GTGACGCCGACCAGCTGCTCTTTAGTGCGTTTACCCAGTGGGGGTAAGAACTTGGTCTGCACCTTAAGTATTGAGGTCTGGGAACCGGGGACTCTGCCCAGCCCTCTTCCTGCAGAACGCACCCTCTGTGCACACCCCGCCCCCCACCGTTTTCGGGCCGCTTGCTGCAGCCTGGCTGAGTAAACAGACAGAGGAGGTAGTTGTGGGTTCTCCTTTGTGTGTTTACGCTCCTCACTGCGGTGACTCTTTGCCGACCTCTCATCACACTCAACACGTCTCTGACTGTTGTTTGGCTTCTTAGGAAGCGAGGTGCTCTCTGCACGCGATTCACTGTAACTCGGGGTGACCCCCTTAACCCTGCACCTGTCACCCCCTTGGCACCGTGAGGACAGCTGTGTTGTGCTGACTGACCACCTCCGGGTTCCCAGGAGTGATGTACAGGAAACTCCTATCGATGCTCCTGCTTGAGTTTGGTTCCAGAGGGATCTCATCTGAGGGATGAGCAGGGACATCACTGAGCGGGATGTGCAGTAACTTCCGTGCTGGACAGAATCGAGAGCTCTCGTCAGCTGGAAGTAAAGTCTGCCCAGCGAGCTGAACTCACGGCTCTAACTCGGCTTGTCACCTGGACGCAGATCCAGTGGCCAGTGTTCACACGGAGGGTCGTGTGCACCTGGTGCAGCCCGGACTGTGTGACTGTGGGAAGACGGGGAACTGCGGAGGCCCCTCACTTCCTCCAGGCGGCCCCTAAAGAAGAAGAAGGAGCCCCCCAAAACTAAACGCGGCATGTATTCCTGGTGGGAGCACTCAACGAGGGAAGAAAAGGAGGTGTTTTGAAGCATCGGGCAACACCTGAACAAACGTGTAGATAGAGCGCTGGAGTCGCCTCGCAGGGCCTGCGGGTGCTGTGTCCCTGCCTGTGGGACACCGCCCCACGGGGTGTCAGATGCGCACCCGCGGCGCTGTCAGGTGGAGGAGAGCAGGCTCATAATGAGCACTATTTTCAGAGCAACTGTGGAGAAGTCAAATACAGCAAAGCGTTGCCAGTTGTAGTACCTGGCTCAGGGGGACATGACGTATATTTGAAATGATGTCAAATCAAGCATTTTATAAGTAAAAATCATTTGTGGCCGTTGCATTGTTACATTTTTAACTTGGGGTTTCTTGGCACTAAGTAGGTTTTTTTTTATTGTTGGTCACATTTTACTGGCTTTTGAAAATGAAAGTGGTTTGTACAATTTTATGAGAGAAACTGTGGGTGAAATAAAGGTAATTTTCATGTGAATAAACATGGAAACACATCACCTAGAGAAGTCCTGCACTCAAAGAAAGCTAAGGAAAGTTCTTTATAGTATATGTGAATAGCACATTTACATGAAATGTGATAATTTACAGAATTGGCCATCCTGGCGATACATGGGTAATCTACACTTCTAATCCATTTTTTATTTTCTGGAAGAGCTAACCAGCTCATGGTGGAAGAAATTATATTTCTTGTGGGTAATAACATAGAATAAAAATACACAAAATCAGTCTCTCAAAGCGTCTGAGGAGGTATACAAAATTGCACTAAGGTAGAATGCTTACATGTTCTTTCAAATGGTCAACAGTAGTTTTTTTTTAATAATTCATTATTCTTTTTTAAAAGATTTTTTATTTATTTACCTTTAGAGAGGAAGGAAAGGAGAGAAGGACAGAAATATCAATGTATGGTTGCCTCTCGTGAGTCCCCTGCTGGGAACTGGCCTGCCACCCAGGCACGTGCCCTGACTGGGAATCAAACCGCCATCCTGTGGTTCACAGGCCCGCGCTCAATCCACTGAGCTACACCAGCCAGGGCTGGTCAACAGTGGTTTTAACTACACTGTGCTACGTTGGAAAAGCATTTTAAATGGCTACAACACCCACTCTGATAGATATAATTTAACACCAACAACTTACATAAAATATTTAAAATACCAGATTGCCTCAAAAGGAAAAAATAAAGCACAAAGAGAAAACAAAGTCCCCACTTCTATATTTCATAAACTAAATTAAAAATTCTATTAACAAATCAATAAACGGCAGCTTTGGGGCATTTTAATAGTGCTGCATCCAGTCAATCAATGAACTTCACGAAAGGTTGACTGCGTAAAACAAAACAAAACTTCAGCCCTGGTGGGTGGCTCAGTTCACTGGAGCGTCCTCCCTACACCAGAAGGTTGTGGGTCCGAGACTCAGTCAGGGCACCGACCTCAGTTGTGGGTGTGGTCCTCCACCCAGGCACAGACTGGAGGCAACTAGGGAATCTCCCTCCCTCCCTCCCTCCCTCCCTCTCCCTCCTTTTCTCCTCCCCCCTCTCTCTCAAATCGGTAAACATATCCTCAAGTGAGAATTTTTAAAAATCTTCCCATGTCGAAAGTAGCACCTCATTGGAACAACTTTTATTTTATGTGTATCATGCCGGCCAAGGAGAGAGAGATGAAAAAATATAGACATAAAATAATGGAGAAAGCACATCTCCACCTCCTGGGATTGTCCTCCTCGTGGGGACAGCATCATGCTGGGGACAGGTATCACACACCCTAACATCGAAATGAAATTTCTGGAAACACTGCAATGTTCCTGAAGACAGGAGATTCCCTTCAATGGCTGCCCTGGTCAGTGGGGCACAATTGCTCTATAATTTTGTGGATCTTTATCGAACTCATCATATTCTGGATTGACTTGAAGATCTTTCAGTGAGGTTCCAGTGTCAAATTCAGCTTCTAAGGTCATGACAGATTTTACTCAATAAATGGTACTGAAGACATAATTCCCGAACAGAGGAGATATGGTTACTATTGAAGCTCTGGGCTGCATATTAATCGTCTCAACTGTGGTTTGGACACCACAAGAGCACAGCCAGGAGTTCTAGGGACCTGAGGACCAGCAGGGAGGGGCCGACAGTGGGTGAACAGGAAACCAGCACCTGAGCCTCCTGCATCGACCACAGACCAGAATCTACAAGGGGAGCGGTGTAAGAAGTAAAAATGGAATCGGGCTCATAGAAAGTGACACAGGGGCCCTCGAGCATCGGGACGGTGTGGGTGTCTCTGGTGTCTGACGGGGCAGCTGCGGGGTGGGAATGGGCTGCAGCCTCTGGTGGTGTCTGTGCAGGTGAAGCACCCTGGAGACTCTGGGGACAGACTGTGAGCACAGAGAACGTGACATCAGGGCAAGACCACAAGATGACAACGCCTGAGCTGGATTTTGAGGGTGAAACTGAACACCCCCCTTTGCTGTTGGTGTCCTGTTGCCTGTTCAGTGGAGCAGTGACTTTCTGCAGCCCCGCTGACACCCCACACTCACCCACCCTGTCTGAGACTCTAACCGCACAGGTTAGTCACTCCATCTCTCCTGTGTGCGGCTCCATGGGGGACCTTTGCCGCTCCCCACCCCTGGGACACACTGCTGCCAGTGGCTCCTGGATAAGAGGGACACGGGGGACCCTGGGCACAGCCCTGCTGTCCTACCACAGAGTC
>NW_028094545.1:0-3704 GCF_014824575.4 Sturnira hondurensis
TATCTCATTCAGAATTGAAGGAGATGGTTTCCCAGATAAGTAAAAGCTAAAGAAGTTCATCACCAATAAACAGGCATTATAAGAAATGATAGTGAGTACTTTAGTGGAAAAAAAAAGGCCAAAACTAGAAATAAGAAAATATATGGAAGTATAAAAATCTCACTGGCAAAGGCAAACATACAGTAAAGGTAGTAGACCAATCACTTATAAAGTTAGTATGAAAACTAATAAACTGGCAATATACATTTCTATCAATAATTACTTCAAATGTAAATGGACTAAGTGTTCCATTCAAAAGACACAGAGTGGCAGAACAAAAATTTTTTTAAAGACCCTTATATATGCTGCCTACATGAGACTCATTTCAGACCAAAAGACACAATGACTAAAACTAAAGGATTAGAAAAAGATGTATCATGTAAAATAAAAAGAAAAAAAGCTGGCGTAGCAATACTTATACTAGACAAAGTAGACTATAAAACCAAGACTACGAGACTTTTCCAAAATCTCTCAAGGGTTCACAAACCCCAAACAAGCAGTGTCTTGCTTCAGTGTTCCCCATACCTCTGCTAAGTGGTCCCAGGCCCAGCACTAGCGGCAGCCTGCTTCAGTTTGCACTTTGGCCTCTCACAGGCACCTCGAAGCTCAGCACAAGAGGCAGATGATTTCAGCCAGCACATCTTGGAAGGCCCTAGAGCCAACATACTCGGTGGACAGCTTCAGACCACATCAGAGCACCACTCAACCACTTCTAGGAGAAAAAAACCCGAAGGGCAGACTCAATGGGCACCAAAGCCCTGCTGAAGCAAGTCTGTTCCATGCATGGGGTCAGCCCCTGCACAGAAGCTCCTCCTCTGTAGTTGTGGTCAGTCCTCGCAGCTGACTGGCTCAAGTATAAATTCCTCCCACTGAAGTGCCAACAGCATTCAAGGGGCCACAAGGCCGTACAAGACACCTATGACATTAGGCTACTCTACCAAGACTGCGAGACATCCCAACAGCAACTCCACCTAATAGATAGAAATGAATACAGGGAGGCAGCCAAAATGAGGAGACGAAGAACCATGTCCCAAATGGTTCCAGAATAAATCTCCAGATAAAGAACTAAACAAAATGGAGACAAGCAATTTACTGGATGCAGAGTTTAAAACCTTGGATATAAAGATGCTCAGTAATGTTAGCATTTCAGTGGATGAACTCAGTAAGAACTTCAACAAAGAGACAGAAAACATAAATATATAGATAGAAAACATAAAAGAGAACCAGTCATGAATGAAGAATAGAACTGAAATGAATATATTATAGGAAATCAACAGTAGAGTAGATGAAGCAGGGATCAAATCAAAGATTTGGAAGATAAGGAAGCAGAAAATACCCAATCAGAACAGGAAAAAAAAAAAAACAGAAAAATAAGAATAGTTTAAGGAGTCTCTGGGACAACTTCAAGCATACCAACATTCACAACAGGAAGGTGCTGGAAGGAGAAGAAAAAGACAAAGAAATTGAAAACCTATTTAAAAATGACAAAAAAACCTTCCTTAACCCAGTAAAGGGAATTAGATATACAAGTTCAGGAAGCGCAAAAGGTCCTAAACAAGATGAACCCAAAGAGACCCACACCAAGGCATGTCATAATTAATGCAAAAGGCTAAAGGACAGAATCTTAAAAGCAGCAAGAGAAAAGCAGTTAGTTACCTACAAGGGAGCTCCCAAAGACCATCAGCTGATTCATCAATACAAAGTCTGCACGCCACACAAGACTGGCAAGAAATATTCAAAGTGATGAAAAGCAAGTACGTACAACCAAGATCACTCTACCCAGCAAACATATCATTTAGAATCGAAGGACAGAGAAATATCTTCCCAGACAAGAAAATGCTAAAGGAGTTCATCACCACCAAATTAGTATTATATGAAATGTTAAAGATCCTCTTTAAGTAGAAGGAAAAGGAATTTTAAAAAATGAATCAAATGGCAATTAATACTACCTATCACCAAATACTTTAAATGCAAATGGACTAAATGTTCTAGTCAAAAGACATATGATGGCTGACTAGATAGCAAAACAAGACTCTTACTATGTTGTCTACAAGACACTCACTTCAGAATGAAAGACACACACAGACCGAAAATAAAGGAGATGGAAAAAGACAGTTCATGAAAATGAAATCAAACAAACTAACAAAAAAATCTAGGGCAGCAATACTTACACCAGACAAAATGGACTCTAAAACAAAGGCTATAATAAGAGATAACAAAGGATCTAGCAATTCCACTTGAGTCTTTACCAGAAGAAACCCCAAACACTAAATCAAAAACACATGTATCCATATGTTCAATATAGCATTATTTACAAGAGCCATGATAAGGAAGCAACCTAAGTGTCCATCAACAGATGAATGGGAAGCCCTGGCTGGTGTAGCTCAGTGGATTGAGCGCAGGCCTGCGAACCAGAGGATCGCGGTTCGATTCCCAGTCAGGGCACATGCCTGGGTTGCAGGCCAGTTTCCTGCAGGCCAACTCCCAGCAGGGGACGCACAAAAGGCAACCATACATTGATGTTTCTCTCCCTCTCTCCTTCTCCTGTAAAGATAAATAAATAAATAAAATCTTAAAAAAAAAACAGATGAATGGGAAAGGAAGCAGTGAACATATACAATAAAATTATGACTCAGCCATAAAAAAATGAAATCTTGCCATCTGCAACAAATACAGAAGAATCTAGAAGGTATTGTGCTGAGTGAATAAGTCAGAGAGAGAAAAACAAATGCCATGATTTCACTTACATGTGGAATCTAAAAAACTAAACAAACAGACCAGAAACAGACTCACAGACATAGAGAACATATTGATGGCTGCCAGAGAGAAAAGGGGGTTGGGGAAATGGGCAGAAAAGGTGAAGAGATTGAGAAGTACAAGTACCAACTTGTACTTATAAAGAATAGTCACAGTGTTATAAAAAGTGCAGCATAGGGAATACAGTCAATGATATTGTATTAACTATGTATGGTGTCACTGGGTACAAGATGTACCAGGGTGATCACCATGTAAGTTATATCAAGTGTCTAATCACTGGGTTGCACACCTGAAACAAATATAGAAATATAGTACTATATGTCAACTGTAACTAAAAAATAAAAATATTTTTAAGTACACTTACTTTTAATAACAACATATTTGAGGAAAAGGCAGAGATTTCACATATACCTACTGCCCCCCATCCATGATATATATATATGGAGGCTGTAACAAGATATATATATATATATATAAGATATATATATATATATATAACAAGAGATATGTAACAAGAGATAAAGAAGGACTCAGCAATGCCTTTCTGGGTGCTCATCCATAGTAAGAAAACACTTATGTATGGTTCCAGTGGGGTACTGGAAACTTTGTAAAGTACATGATTGTCTCACCACTATGCTATACACCTAAAGCTAATACAAAACAGTATTAAATGTAAACTGTAAGTTTAAAAAATGTAATGTAAAAAATAGAAAATATAATACAAATTTTAAAAAGAAAACAAAACACTAATTTGAAAAGATCTATGCACCCCTATGTTCCCTGCAGCATTACTTTCAATGGTCATGGTATGGAAGCAACCTAGGTGTCCACTGATAGATGAATAGATAAGTGATACACACATACACAATGGAATATTACTCAGCTATAAAAAATCTTGCCATCTGAGA